>NW_009202434.1:6206-42252 GCF_000690835.1 Fulmarus glacialis | reverse complement strand
GTCAGCTGGGGTCAGCTGTCCCGGCTGTGTCCCCTCCCAGCTCCTTGTGCCCCCCCAGCCTCCTCGCTGGTGGGGTGCGGTGAGGAGCAGAAACGGCCTTGACTGTGTGTAAGCCCTGCTCAGCAGGGACGAAAACATCCCTGTGTTATCAACACTGTTTCCAGCACAAATCCCAAACACAGCCCCATACAGCTACTATGGAGAAAATTAACTATCCCAGCCAAAACCAGCACAAGTGTAAGGTTTCATATTTTAGATTCATGCCAAAGAGACCAAAAGGATCTTGAAACATATTAAAAAGAACAGAATAGAATAAAAACAATCAAAAAGCCTAAATCCCTAGAAATATCACTCTGGTGAAGCAGGCTAAAGGACCTGCCCATTAATGAAAGTACAAGAAAACCTGCTTTAACTAAAACACTCAAGGGACTGGCAACATCACTTTTCTAATGCTACTGATCTTTAACAATAGGTCAAGTGAAATCTTTCCGGAAACCTTCAGGAACACCTTACAAGTGGTCCATTAAAGCAGAAAAACTCCTGCTGTATATGAACTTTACTGACAGCTTCAGTGGCATTACAATTTCTCCTAATATTTAATCTTAAACTCTCCCATTGTAGTATGAGCATAACCTCAGTATGTGGTTATTGAAAATAACTAAGCAGATGAATCTTTGCATTAGATTCTTTAAAAGGAATAATATTGGCTAGCAGTTTGAGCACAGGTTTGGATGTCTGAAGAGTAGCCAGCTTTCTGTTCCAAATGATTTCAGTATTTTTTCTCTAATTTTGAGCAAATCACTGCTTTTCCCTCTGCCTTAGTTCTCCAACTGTAAAATTTGTGATACGGATATGTACCTGTGAGATCCCAGGCACAAGAATCTTCTAGGAAATTTGCTATCATTCCCTTATTTTTTAAACTGCTCTGGGAAACTTTAGCACAAATCACAAGATACTATAAAAGGAGCACTGTACCTATGTGAGGATTTGGTTAACTCCTTCATCGTATAATATACTGCCACTGCTATCAAGCATACACATCTTTTCCACATAATGGTAATTACGTGCAAGCATCTCACAGAGATTTAGACTTCAGTTTGTAAATCACTGCTCCCTCCAGCAAAGAGATCTGTGAGATGAAATTGCCTCTTATAGTCACACGCACTGTCCTGTTTCATTGGCATTTACCTTCTTTGGTTAAACGAGGCCAGGATAATAAAAATGTCACTTTTCTACAAAGCTGCTTTCCTTTTGGACAGGCTACTGCAAAAGGAGATGTGAGTCAGTGTATTATCAACCTTGCAAAGAGGCTTTTTATCAGACTTGCTCTTGCTCAGCTTTTGCCCAGACGACAGACTCGGACCAGGCGGTGACATTTAGGGCTCTTAGATTTGCTGAAGAAGAGTCAAGCTGGGGTTAGCTTCCCTATCTTCACGAGGCATTGTTTTGCAGAGCTGTCTACAAGCCCTGCCTGACAGAGCTGATGTACCTCCTGATAGCTCCAAGTCTTCAAGAAGACATTTGCTGAAGACATCGCAGAAGGTAAAACAAGAAAAGCCTGCAAGAAACGTTTTTCCCCTGCTGACCATGGTGACTTTTTCAATTTAAATAATCGCTGATCTCGCTTAAGTAAATGCGAGTTTCAGTGAGGATAGGATTTGCTTCTGGAGAGGTCTAAACTGGCAGGCAGGAGGCGTTTGAAGACATGAATTTGTCATGAAGTTTGTTTGTGTAAAAAAAGACTTTATTTTGTTTGTTTTAAACCTGATGCCCATGTTTTCCTGCATTATGAGAATATATGAGCAACTGTTCTTTAGTAAACTCCCCACACCTTCCCAAATCAGGATTCTACTTATTTCTGTCATCTCTTTTCCCAGACAGAGAGTCCTATACTACTCAACAAGCAATCAATACAGCAGTAAATACTAAACAGATCACTACTGAAAAACTTGCCCTGGTTCTTTTGCTGCCTGTTGGCCCACACCACATAAATCAGAGCCTAGATTACTGTTCCCAGATTCCTCAGGGGCACATATTCTCCTTTGGGTTACACTGCTGCAAGGAAATGAAATTCCTAATGACAGACACTAACAACATGGGAAAGTTGGTAGAGGCATAGAGCAAATTAAAGCAGCAGCACCCAAAGAGAATAAAAGCATTGATGCTGAACACTGAGTGCTAGTGGAAAGATGGAGGAAGAAGAAATATTAGGAAAAGATGGCCTTTGACAATCTGAAGATAAACGGCTATTAGGTGCTGACTGACAGGTGGGGCTTTGATTTCCCTGAGAAAGGCATCTTTCCCACTATCGTTTTATTTACTGCCTGTGTATGACTGAGACTGAACAGTCAATGATGCCAACATGAGATTACCTTTCGAGGCATACATATGCATGCGAGAAAAAGAAAGGTAGGTAGATTTTGTGCGAATCATGTCATCTTTCAGTTTTCTGACTTATAAATAGAGATTGTGGTGGCTGCCTCTTTGGAAAGTGCTTGGAGATCCACAGGTGGAGGGAACAATGCAAAAGAGTTATGCTATTCAAAAACAGGGCAAAACATTTAAGGAAACTGCACAAGAAGGGAGACCCGTGGCACTTCACTAATAAACACGTGGTTCAAAAGCTCCCTCATCCAAATATTTGCTTTTCAAAGTGTAATTTCACTCAGCACTGAAGTAGGAAGATGCCCCTCATTTCCTCTTTGAGTCTTCATTAAGTCACTGCTTTTCTAACATGCTGACAGGCATGATTTTATAACGGAGTTCCTCTGGGGCTAGAGGAGACACCCACCCACCGGTACACAAAAATGGGTGACTGATGATTAGCTACTAAAGCTGACTTTGTGCTTGTTACGGAGCCGGGCTGATGACGGCGCCTGTCTGCTTAGAGTTCATTAGGCTCAGAAATACCAAAACAGAAGGTGTTCAGTCCTTCAAAAGAAAATACCTTGTAAGAAAATCTGTCTGGGTAGGAAGCTAATATGACACAAAGAAAGAGAGAGCTTATGCACATTTGCACTTTACTTTTATCTGCTAATTACCTCCCAATCTATCCTTCTCCCCAGCAATGCTGGATAAGCACAGTTCTAATATCCCTGAGCCCTTTCATTGTCAGTTGTGAGGTAGCAATGTGGCCACCCCATTCCCAGAGCATCCAAATGTTTCACAGTGTTCAACACAGGTATCACGTGCTTTAAAATTTTATTTATTTATTTATTTATTAAGATCTAAGGAACAAGCAAGTGCTCTATTTCCCATATTTGAAGACGGGGAAGTGAGTCACAAAGACACTTGCTTCTTCCACATTCACGCTGGAAGTCTGTTGCAGGGCCGGGAATTAAACCTAGAGTTTCCACAATCCTAAACAAGTGCCTGTAATCACTGCACCACTCTTCTTCCCTTCTACCAATCCAGCAGCAGTGAATACAGTCCCTATCTGCTTCAGGTGTGTCTAAAGATCACTCTGAAAAGCCTACATAGCCTGATCTATCAGCATGAATATCCTAGCAAGATTATTTCTAATGCCAAGAAATAATGCTTCTGTTCTCTCGGGTAGCTACAGGTTTCAAATAGATTCCCCCCCCCAACTATGGATTAAAGTATAAAAAAATCCCATACATAACACAAGTTTGCAGTTACATTAAATATATTGACTTCAGACCAATGAGAAAAGAGTGGAGAAACTAAACTGTAATGAGAATAGAGACTGGGGTGTTGTTTTTTTTTTTTCCCCCTAGAAAGAAGATGAAAACTAGAAAACGCCGATATGAGACATCATAATGACCCCAGTGTACAGGCTATAACAATTTGTTATAGAACAAGGACTGGAGAACATGGAGTTCCCACAACATAAGGGGTATCTGCTACTTGATATACCACAGTTCAAATGCATAGGGTGGATGGGAGGATATAATTCATAACTTTCAGTCAATTACCTTATACTTCACTGAATTAAAGAAGTTGAGCATGAAAAGTCCGTGTGCAAAGGACGCAATCACAATATTATGCTCTTAGGTGGCTTTCTTAATTTTGAACAGTCAAATGATATTTTCTTTACCAACAAATAAAGCCTGAAAATAAACCAATTTGATCCTTCCACCTCCAGGGAAGTGACTCTGCCCGAGACACCCTGCAGCCTCTCTGTCTCTGTCCTTTTACCCCAGACTCTATTTTTAGGGGGACCTTATGGTGTCATTGAAAATTTGACCGTTATCTTTCAACCAACACAACTGAACAAAGAAAAAGAGACACTTTTCTCCTGATAAGACACTCCTGTTTCTCCTGCTACTGGCTGTTTACACACAGCACACACTGAATATTGGGGAAAGCAGAACCTCAATTCCAAGAGAAAATCCTGCCCCAAGAGCACTAACGTTCCTGTTCTCCATTGTTTAGATATTTTACCGTTATAGCAACTGAGAATCACTATGTAATGCGCAACTGGCTAAAAAAAATAAAATAAATTTGAAGGATGTTAATACAACTTCACTCTTCTCCAGTAGCTTGCACCCACACAGTTCAAAGATGAACTGACCACATGCAGGTTCTTTCTGCCCCAAGATGTTAAAAAGTGCTATTGAACTCACTGTGCAGACAAGAGATGATGAGTCACAGAGAGACAAACTGACCTACCTAATACCAAACTGCCGGTTAAGTGCTCACCCCAAATGTCCGAGTGGCTCTCCTGACCTCAAACTGAATAGAAAGTGGATGACTTAAATAAGAGTCCGGAGATTTGGCTCAGAACATGACTCCAAAACTCTGTTTGCCTTTTTCAGAGTCTGTAAATAATTGGGCTGGAAGAAATGGAGAATTTTCTCTCATGGGAACCAGAAATGATCCTGATCCTTTATTTCCAACTGAGTAGAAACAGCGGGGGAAAGAACTGAACCCCAGAAGTCAAGTAACTCCCCCAACACAAACACTGCCAGACACACTTCCCACATACTGTAGAAGATACTGGTTGCTTGGACTGGCCAGAGAAGGCAGTTTTGTTTCCCTCTGAGCTACTCTACTATAAATCCAAGGTAGTTTTCTACTTAAAAGTAAAAGGGTGCAGGAGGAAGGACCTGCTTGATTACAGAATCCCTGAAAGTCAGATGATAAGCATTTTGGGACAGGGACAGTTTGCCAATTCTCGCTTGGTTCCTGAAACTCTCAGGTCAAAACCAAATGAGAGACATGCTGTATAAAACTTAGCATGTTACTCCCAACCAGCACGTGCTAATACAAAAAAGGAGGACTCTGGGTGCCTTTTTGACTGATGCAGCAGGACATCAGTAAAAAAATTTGTCACGCTTTTACCTCCCAGAGCCATAAACACCCCTAGGGATTCCCAGTGCATTAAATTGCCTGTCCCCTCCAAGGGCTGAACATGTCACTTCATCATCTGGAGACTACACTGCAAGGGCTCTTTAAACCCTAAGCCGACTAGTAAGTATCCTAATTATAAAAGAATTTAATCTTTACTCTAGGTAAGGATTATGGAGTCACTCCACGCATTTCAGGGCTGCTTACTGATCAGTCTCCCCCTGCCCATTGTATTCCAGTGATCTCCACTAATCTGGTATCTGAGCAGTTCATTGTTTTTAATGTCTTTTCCTATGTAACACCTTTACTAGATCTGACAGTGCTTTTGCCCAAGATCAACATCTAATCCCTGGCTTCCCAAAGAGTTCCCTAGCAGCTGGCGAGTTAGACAACAGCACAGCTCTAGCTCGCACCCTGGCAGGTTTGGGCATAGAAACCTGGTGTTCAGCTGACCTAATACCTCAGCCGCTTGCCCTCCTGCCTTCTGGGCTCCTGATCCTTTGCAACCAGAGAAGAAAAGAAGTGAACTGGAAAACCAAACAAAATCAGGTAACTTACTTGCTAAGAGCAGCTCTGCATCAGTCTTGTGCCTTGCCACTTCGGGGATACTGGATGGTGACAGGACTGAGAGGTAGGTAAAACAGCTGCTGGAAAAGTGTCCGATCCATGCCATCACCAGAGAGCTGGGGTCATCTTCTGATCCCTGGGCTGTCTCCTTCCTTCTTCCCTCTGCCTGTTATTAGAAAACATTTATGTGGCACTGAAGATTTAAATGCACACGCCCCTGTCCCTAGGTATCCCTGATTTCCCTTGCTCTGTCAGAGCTGACACGGGGTGCTCCAAACCCTCACCCTCCACTGCTGCAGTGCTACTTTTGCCTATCAAATGCCTGCCTTTCCTTGTTCCTGCTCTCTCCCATACAAATGAATTCTTGGTGGTATAAAGCTTTTTAAAGGGCTGGGGCAGAGGGGAGGGAAAGGAGAGGACTGCATGTGATGAGGAGCATCATCTGTTCTGAATGAGCAGCAAAGGGAAAGGTGGCAGGAGTGAAAGCAAAGAGGGGAGGGGTTTAAGCCGCTGCTTTGCACAGAAAGGGCTGGCTGGGGAGGGGGAAGAGAGGCGGATTCGATGCCTTGAGAAAATGCAAGGCACTGCGCTCCCCTGTCACCACATGGTCTTTGCCCTCCTCGCCAGTTCTCCAAGCGCTGCGTGTTTACTTCTCCTCCCCTGCCTGCTTCTCGGCTCTCCCCTTGCCTGGGTTCTCCTTTCCCGGATTACCGGATGGGCTTTCATTTTTTTAGGGGTTAGGGGCTGTGTTCTTGTTTTAAAATCACACAGACAGAAAGCAGTTCCTAAAAAAAGGAGGACAGGGGGAATGCAGAAGCTGCACATTTAACAGGGAGCACATGTGTACATATGCATCGGCATTGTGGAAACTCTCTCTTCCAGGCTGGACCAAGGAATTTGGGAAAAGTGGGGAGAAGGAGGGAGAGCATGATTCCTCTGGTGCTCTTCCCTTGCCTGTCAACCATCAAGCTGCTGAAATGGTGTTTGCTGACTGAGTTGTGTTGTTTGCCTGTGATCCAGCTAGTCCCAGGGAATGCTCTCAATGCTCTTCAGTGGTTTGCTGTATTTTTTGTCTTTCTCTTTTTTCTTCTTTTTTTTTTGCCATTGGTAATACCACACTATCTCCCGAGCTTAGGAGAATATTTCCTTTTCTGAAAAGCAAATGTCAGGCCAGCTGCATATATGAAATAGATCTGCCTGGTGACTACAGGTTACCTTCAGGCTGTGTTGTTGCCCTGTTCCCCTAACCCTCTCCCCCTGTCCTCCCTAACTCTCTATTCCAGGACCACATGCATTACAGCCCATCAGAAATGCTTTCACAGAAGACCTTCTGGTCAGGAAAAGAGAACTTGTCAAAACCAAAGCACTGTACAGGAATCTGTCAGTATTGCTGGAATCTGAAAGCTATTTTTTCCATGTTCTGCTTTGAATGACTTTCAATTTTTTTAAAAAATTTTTTTAAAGTTACACTATTGCTAATGACATATGTCAGCATTGGAATGACTTTTTTTTTTACTGTATGGACATTTTGCAACTTATTATTTGCATTCTTGTTTTGGAACAGGAAAAAAATTGAACTAGTGGAACTTGCTGTAGATCAGAAAATCTGATTCCTAACCATCTTAAATCTAGGATACATAACACCTTATTATGGAAGCTACGCTGGAAAAATTCAAAGACAGACACGCTAAAGAAAGAGAAATAACCACAGCTTTGAATGTCGTTAATAGTCATATTGCACAGGGGGCTGGGTTAAGAAGGCACATCTCTATACATACAGCACTTTTTACCAGTGTTCTTGTTCTCTGATCTGTGCATGGAGGTTGGATCTGGCCAGATGGGATAGGAATCTGGAGCCAGACCAAGGACTTAGGCCATTAAAAATTAGTTTTGCAGATGTAATTTTGCTTTTCCACTTGTTGTTAGTTTGTATTTCCCACTTCACCACAGTACGGGCAATGAGATCAGATTAGCCAGTTTGGCTCCTGTTTCGCATGCATTAGAACAGTGCTACCCCATCTAGGTTGCAAACAGCACAGAGGACTAAATTCAAATTAGCAGTGAAACTATTTTCAATGAAAGTAAAAGGCATGGTAATAAACGGTTGATTAAATCCTATGAAATTATCTTAGATCTTCTGCCTGCTCATAACTGTTAGGAATTCTCTTTTCAGCAATATTTATTTTACCTTTTAGGAGTATGTCTGTGATATGTGAGGTATCCTTATAAAAGTGCTATTTGGGGAGTACATTAACAGTTTTGTTTTGTTTTTTTTTAATAAGCATTCAAACTTACTTAAAAAGTACTAAACAGTAATTCATATAGCATGAGAGTCAGTCCCCCCTAAAATCATAACGTTGGCTTTCAGAGCAGGTTAAGTCCCTGGATGCTGCTTCACCAGCACTAAGGACAGTGTCACCTTCATAAAGGCATCAGCTCTGCTTCTTCTTTCATTTAATCTCTTTTAATAAGATTTAGAATGAATTTTTTTTCTAAGAAAAGCTGTCCAGCCAGCAGCACTAGAGGAACAGAGTCTCTGCAAGTCTGTGAAGCTAGTCTGACATGGTCAACGTTAGGAGGAGCCTTCCTTCCCACCTCCCACACACGCTTATCCAACGCATCTCAACTAAGAACCCAGTCGACAGCCTCTAAGCGGACAGGGCTCTCCCAGACGTGCGGAGGAGCGGGCTCGTGGTATGGTCATTTTGTGGTGACCGTTTGCCCACCTTGAGCTACACCACTGCATTGCTCACATGCGAGAAATGGCACTGTGTTTCATGCAATGTAAATAAAAACATTTTCACGCATTTTGAGCAGACTCCTATTTCTTCTGACACGAGTGAAACTCTGCTAACAGGCACTGCCATCTGCTGGCACCACGTCCTTCCACCGATGTCCCTACAAACACTGACAAATGTGGGGCACAGTGAGGGTTTAAAGCAGAGTCTGGATTTTCACAGCACCCACTAATCTGTGAGGCTGCAGAAAGCCCTGTTTCCCCACCATCTCACATGTATTTTCAGCTGGAAAAAAGAGACCTCTCCCCTAACGAGATCTGTCAGTTCATGAGCAGGCATATAATTTTGACACTCTTCTCTCTCTGCCACAGCTCTGCCAATACCTGATGCAATTACACAGTGCTGTGCTCACACCTCTGTCCAGATGTCAGCTCAGAGGAGTGGGATTGCAGCACTGGTCTGCAGATGCTGCCCAGCACACACCCGAAGTGCGTTTGTGTGCTGTGGTTGCTGTCTGTCACAGGACCTGGTGCCCCAGACACACTACAAAGCACAGCAAAGGCCACAGAAAAGAGGGCCCTTGAGAGGTATGTACTTCAATCACCATTAAAGGCCTTTTAGGAGCCATTTCTTTAATCGCCAGAGAGGTTCGCATGGGTCCATATGAGTGCATGCATCTTGGTAGACTTTTGCTTCCTTATTCCTACACAGTAAACTAGTGCATCGATTCACATAGACATCTTCCAATTTGTACTGGTTAAAGACAAGCCAGACATGAAAACAGTTTTTCAGTTGGAAACTACACTTCAGTGAGTCAGTGACATCAATGTGCCCTTGGTAAGGTGTTTAAAAAGTTGTCAGTGGCCTCACAAGTTTGAAATACGTTGAAGAACTCCAGGTATCAGCTTGCCGCAGAAGGGCAGGTTTAACACAAAATGGCAGTACAGTTCGGGTATAGTCTCGGGCTAGTATGTAAACAAGGAAATGTAGAGGGATTGCTTTTCTGAGTTCTCTCAGCGTTTGGGGTGGGATTCACCTTAGGCAATACCATTTAGGATGCGCTGGTCCGAGTCTAAACAGCCACGCTATTTCCTTTCTAACTGATGCAGAGAGACAGGTAGTATCAGAAAGCATCTAAATTAGATCCCTATGTTAGAATGGGATGAATGATCTAATTCCAGGAGCGCGTAGATACAAATTTCACTTCAGTGCAACATCTTAATTTTCCTGGGCGTGCTCACAAGCTCTAACAGCTGTGCTTCACAGTTCAAAGGACGTACGGGGCTATTTACAGGGGTGAAATTATGGCAACTGTGGAATGCTTAGCTCCTGGATTTGCAAACAAAAAACAAGATGTGGAAGAACAAACTTTAATCTCGTTTTGGTACAACTAAATAGCTCTCTGAGGACATTATGCATATAAAAAGCTTTCATAAAACAAACAGTTTGGATTTTTGCTGGTTCCTATAGACTGCAGCACGGCAGTCCAATTTTTGAGCTTTCATGAACCAAATGGGGAGTAACCTTCATTTCCCTGAGGTTTCACTGCACATAAATGAGCCACCCGCCCTGATGAGCACAGGCTGGCCCACGACATTTATTACCCAAAGGGACAGCCTTCAATGTGAGCACCAGTGACAGAATCTGTAGCTTGCTCTGAAATCAGTGGAGGCTGTCTTCGGCTTTACAAGTATTGAGAGGAGAGGGAGCAACAGTGCCTGCAGGGAGCATTTTAATTTGTTGTGCAATTTGATCTCAGGAACAAGAGATGTCTCTTCCCGTTTGTCAACCATTAACCTACCATCCCACTAGAAGAAAACAGAGTTGTAAGAGCCAGTGCTGGAAACAGCTTCTAAGATTGTCTCATCCACCTCCACTCTTCCCTGGTGCACTCGACAGAACGGGAGCTGAGCTTTCAAGTAAAGCTCTGAGAATCTAGATGTGACAGTCACCCACTCCGTCTCGACTTCCTTTTGTGTTTTGGGGCTTATTCAAACCCCAAACTCAAAATGAAACTTGGGAAGTAGGAACAGAGGCAGACAAGGGGAAGGAAAAGTTTCTGCAATAAACCCAAACTCCCCCGCCTCTGTGAAGCATGTGTGGAGGAGTCTGCTTGCCATTGCCTTTGATATGATAATGAGGAGCTAATGCTAACCTAGGTAAAGAGACAGCTCTTCTCGCAGCTATCTGGGGCTATTGCCTAGCACTGGTTTGCACCAGCCAACTCACATCCCAAGTCGTTGCTATCTTTTAACTTCTGGATTGCCTGCAAGTGTGTTAGCCAGTTCTTAGAGAACTGCTGTTATAACTAACACTAATTAAGCTCTTGTTTTGCAGGCGCAGCAGCAGAACCTAAGGGCACCCACTGACTAAACTTCCCACTGAGGCCCATGGTAGCTGCAGGGCTAGAAAACACTGGCGAGGGGCATTGTTCGAGTGTGTGTGAACTCGCACACGCGTGACATCTCTTCTGTGAATAAACTATCACTCCAGCTTCCAGAGCGCCTGGCTGTTCGCTGCCTGTGAGCTCAGAAACAACAACAACAAAAGGCACTAGTCATAGCACACTGCTAATAATGGCAAATTTATGAAAATGATTTCCTTGCTAGGCTGTCAGAATTCAAAAAGATTTCTGACACAAGCAAACGCCTTGGTTCTTTCAGGTGAGAATCTTGTTGCATCAACTTCCCTCCTAAAAACGTACAGCCTTCCCTTTGCAGAGAGGGATGGGTGCATACAGGATGTAACCAGAAAGGTAAAGTCTATTTCTCAAACTCAGCCAGTAAGTAGCCCCTTCACTGAAAAAGGATCTCACCTCTAGCTTCTGTTTTTCCCACAATGGTAAGAGATAGACAAGAGGTAGAGCCAGCAACTCCTTCATTTAACTATGAGGAATCTACCAGGGTATTTAGTTGATTCCAAGGGATTCCACAAACGTCTTTGCATGAGAGTGTAATAGATTAAATTTTGCCTTTGGGCACCAGTAGGAGCTCAACCAAAGCCCAGTGTGCACATCTGAAGTCCTGGATTGTCGCCTTCTGTGAAACAATGATCCACTGAACATCACACATCAGCGCAACATAAAACAGTCACTTCCAGCATATTCTGCAGTTACTTAGCAGAAAGCACAATCTACGGGGCAAAAATAATATCCTGAAGATAGATTTTAGGCAATGCACATCAGCATATCTTGTTTATTTAACTGGCATATTTTAATACTATTTGCAACCCACTCTTAGGAATTAAAAGCAACTCAGCATTTGTTATAGCAGGTCTCACACGTCATTGCTCCGAGTTCACTTCAGGGTTCTTTTCAGCTCTGCTCTGGCTGCAGAAAAAGTGACCCCCACTGACTCTAATGAAGTCTTTTTATTACTGTTTAATCTCGTGTGTGTGTGCCTGGCAGCAGAGTAGCAGCCCTGGGGACAAAAGGCCTCTATTTAGCCACAAGTGGGTACTGTATGGACAGCCTTTCCCCAGAGCTGCCCTTTCATTATACCCCAAGTGTATTCAGGTGACTGGACAGAGCAGCTCTGGAGCCAGAAGGGGTCTGTTAGAGAGGCTAACCAGCACGATGCATGATAGACAGATTAGCGGGCAATTAACCCTTGGCTTCTCTATTTCAATTAGTGTCGGCTGTGGTGGAGCTCAGAGCCTTGTCCCTTAGGATCTGACTGACATCACTAGGGATTTAAAGCTCCAGTCATGGTTAACCTGGGCTAGATTTGACCTGGAGAGCTAAAGGTGAAAAATCTTCAAACACCATTTTGAATTCACAATATACACGGCTCTGAGTTTTAGTAAAAGACTAAACTGTACCTTGCGCTAGGATCCTTTTGGTGCGAGAAGGGTAGTGGGAGGGTTCATCAAAGAACCCCAATGTGAGTTCCTGCTGCCATAATAGAGTAGCACAGTGGCTGCTGACCACACATGACTACAGCAGACCCTGTCTGCACACTCTTTTCCCCTGCAAGGCCTGGAAGTGCTCTGCCAGGGAAATTTTTTGCTTTGTCAAAATTCCAGCACTTAAGCTGGGCAGCGGATCTCCTCTGCAATTAAGTTTTATTCTTTTACATGCAACAGACCATCAAGCCAATTTCTGAGATTCATCTCACTACAACAACTTCTAAGAAGCCTTTAAGAACAAAATCAATTGTTCCATTCTTCCCCAAAGTGTCTATGCCCAGTAAGTAATCTGCATGGACTGGTTAAATTCAAGAACTATGACTGTTTATTAGAAAATCCGACTAACAGTTGGGTAACTTGTGAGCTCTTGGATTTCCATATAATTTACTAACATCGGGAAGATTTTCAGCAGTTTTTCAGTCATTTGGGAGCTTAAGAGAACCGTTTCTAGGATTTTTTTTCCAAATCTTGCAGCAGCATTCAATATTTATAAGGAATTCCCTGCCTTGGTAGCAACAACTGACAGTTACAAAAAATAAGCACACTATAAAATGCATTAATATTTTAAGTCTGCCAAAGACTGCTAGATGAAGATATTTCCAGCTTTTGCCTGACTGGTTGATATTTAGTTCAAGCAAATAACTGGCAAAAGGAAACATACCTAGGAGGGAAAGGAGAGGGTGTATGGGAACTTGCAACAGCTACAGTAAGATTTTTCTATGTTTACACAATAAATCAGCAGCAGAATCAGGAAGAGAACCAGTCTTCTGGTTTCTACTCCAGCTACTTATTCAGGGAACCACACTGTCTACTATGTGCTCAGATATTGCTATAGGATTCTGTAGTACATGAATAAAATCTTTCCCCATCCTCCAAATAAAATTTTGAGATTGTGCTGAATCTAGGCTTTTCCATAAAAATACAAAAAACTCATGTTTAATAATGCGATGGAGAGAAAAGATAAATCTTGGTATCACTGTAATAAAGTGCCTTTTTATGAAAACTCCTGTATGCTCGCTGCCTGACAATACTGGACACGATCCAGGTCTGTTTACAGTGCCAGCATGTCTACGTCCCTGACTCCTGGCGCATCTGTACATTTTGTTCTTGGCATATTTTATCTATGGAGCCAGCTGACCTTGAAACTCTCATCAGAGGGAAAAAAAAAAATAAAAAAATCAGCAGCCAGAAAACCTACCACCTCCCATATATTTCAAGTTATTATCAGAATATTTTTCCTCTGTTCAGTTTGCACAGAGATGACATTCAATAACACTGAAAATGTTCTTACTGTCCCTAGAGAGGCCTGTTCAGAGTAAAACCAAAGGAAATTAAAGACCTATCAAGCAATCCCCCAATACAGGTTCATAACTATAAAACTGCAGGCAGTGACTGGCTAAAGCACTAAGGACAAAATGTGCTAAAACTCTTTGACTTGGGTCCGTTCCTGCCTTCCCCATATTCCCTACTCTGCAAGGAGATGGGGTAGGTTCCCTACTGCTCATTATCACTGCATATTCACATAAAACAGGGAGGATGAAGCATTTGCTGTGGGACTAACTTGCCATAAGTGCACCGCTTCTGGGACACCTTTGCAGCCATCTCTAAAAATACAGACCTCTCTCAGATGGCAGACTACTGCTGCTGCCTGCTGTAACAACTCCTTTCCCTCAAGAGCGGATTGGTGTGTGATGGGACACATGCACTAGTGTGCCTAAGGCAGATGATGCTACAGACTATGGGATCTCAATTCCCCAGAAAAACGAGCGATGCAGATGCCTGCTATTCAGTTCTGCCAGACCCTTGTCCCTTTACACCATCTGTAAGCGGGCTGTCGTGCCTGGAACACAAACTGCAGAATTACTTTCGGGGAACCCTTAATTTGGAGACCTTCCTTAAAGTGTTTCCCATCCTCCTGAAGAATGAATAGAAGAGTTTTGCTGTGACCTGCTTTACAGCTGTATGAAACCATGATGCAGATCAGTGACGAGGACCTTTCAGGCAGTCCTGAGAAAAGAGACTGTCCTGCTGAGAGACAAACTGGGTCCTCTGCAATCTTCAAACTTCTCTGGAAGTATGCTGAATTCAGTGCTCCCTTACATGCTGTAATTTGTGCAGCAACAGCTCATTAAAGTTGCAGCAAAACTGTTGGATTTACCCTGCAGTCATTCAGTGAAGCTTTCCTTTTGGTTGGATTTGCCTGGGGCTTATTCCTTTGCCAGTTGATGCCCCAACTCAAAATTTCAGATCTGCCTAGTGCTAAAATTGTGTACAATTTTAGAAAAGATGCTTCACCCAAATGGATGAAATTTACTTTACTTTTCTCTTAGTCATGAAGTGTGTCCACTGTTTGATATATCTGAGCCCGAGATTAAGGAGATCAGTGTAACCTCAGGCCATTATGAAACTTTCTCAGAGTGCAATACAACCATAGAAATAACTCAGATGACTCTACGAGACACACTGCTCTCTGTTGTAAGAGCAGACATAAGGAATTATTGACTAGATTTCCCACAATGTACCAGTGTAAATGAGGCATAACACCAGAATTGTAGACGTGTCAAAAAGCGTAAAAAAAAGTTTTCCCAGGAAATATGATGCCATATGGACATGGTCTTTGTTCTGGTGAGGCTTCTTTCAGTTCCTCAGGCTTTTCTATGTCATAATGTTTTCTAGCAAGATGACTGGGTTATATCATCTCAGTACTTAAATTGCCTTGGGCTGTGGTGTTTCCACACTAACGATACCACTGGAACTTGCAGATTCAGTGCTGTCCCATTCACAGAAAATTGATTCATTTGTGCTGACAGCTTGCATACACCTTGTCATACAATAAAGTTATTGAAACTGAATTGCCAGAAAGGCTACGATCATTGCTTTGGGTGATTTATCTGGGACTTGTTCAGCACTCTCAGCCAATGCCAAGAAAATTCCCTCATGTACCTAGACCAGATGTTGTTCTCATCTGAACTATGTTAAATCTGAGATAAAACTGCTAAAGCCAACAGACATGTAGTGCTACTATCACCCTCGTTTCAACTCAGAACTACACTCCCCTCTGTGTCCACCCCATCCCCAAAAAATCAGCAAAAACCAACCACACCTAGACAAAAAGTTCAGCCTCTCTGATTTCACCTGTTTGCTGTGCAAAGTGATTTTGGCATATAAGAAAAGGCTGACTAATTTTTTTTATTGATGACACTGGCCCTAATTTAAAAAGGAAGATGGAGCTTTGTGGTACTCAGGCAGGTATGGTGTGAAAATGCTAACAGAAGTGCTTTCTGCCAAAAGCTTCACCTTCCCCTCGCCCCTCCTCCACCTTTCTTTCATCCCATCACATACAGAGCCAGCGCTCCCTGCAGCAGTCCCTGCACAGGCCAGTAGAGGGTGGTGGGCAGCCACACTGGTTTTTTACTCTCCTGACCATTCTCGGGTAAAGCCACACATCTCTCTGAAACGTTATTTAACCATACATCCTATTTGCAAGAAAGTACAAAAGGTTAAGCACGAAGCAGAAGCTTTACAGAAATAAGGTCTTTGCCCACAGCTTTTTCATGGAAATGATACACGCCAATTTTAAGTACTTTACCCATATATGAGGACTATATATGAGTTTACAGTTTTAGAAAGTACTTATGAGTTACTGTGCAGGACAAGCATGTTTTGGCACATCCACCATTTGCAGAAAAGGCTGTGCAACACCGAGGTTCCTGTCAGTGTGGGTGATGGAGACCTACAGAAAATCTTGCTACAGGAGATGAAGGTGCCTGCCTGGACATAAATCAAGCTCCTCTTCAGAGAGCACCTCATGGCTCTGTGGAACTAGACATGACAAAAACAGATTGTAAAGGGGAAACTTCAGCACAAAGAGATTTCAGTATATGGACGCATTGTGAGCGGAAGGACAGAAGACTGTTTTCAGCTACCTAACCTAGTCATTGAATCTGTTATGGCATTATCAGGTCAAGGGAGATAAGGAGCCAACCTTATTCAGAGTTGGCTAAATTCCTGCTTCCTATTCCAGCACTAAGGTAGAGGCTCTAAAGCTAGCTGCCTCTTGAAGGAAGCTGTGTATCACCCAGAACAACTCATCTAAAACTTAACTAGGAACAGTCCAGCCAGAGCTGTGCCCACTACATCACTGCCCCTCAGAGACCATTTTTTTTCCAGCCTGCATATTAAGCCTTACATACATGAGGACACACCACTGACCATTTTCATTGCTGATGCAGAACTAGCAGGCTATAGCTGATACTTCAGGCTGCTTTCTATTATCAAATGTGGTAACAGCTCTCTGCTATCAAGCCTGTTCTTGCTGCCCTCCCAAGTGACTCGCTTTGATGGGTTCACTCATCTGTAAAACAGTCATTCTTTACATGGCTATTTCTAATGTCCTGACCTTCAGAAGCAAGGCCCAGGGTTCTTGCGTGGTCGTCTAGTAAATGTACTTCTGTAAAGAGAGCGTGTAGCCGAAATACCTGCAGTTCTTTGCTGGGGGGAAAAAACCAGGATGCTTCATATTTTTTTCTTTTGATAACAGCAACCATACACAAAATCAATGGCAACTTTTATGGGGACAATGTGAGACTGTCAGCCCACTCCGCTGCCCTTAGGAACAAGGACAAAGTTACCACCCAGCTCTGTTATTACTAGTGGTAAAGGGCCAAGTGTGGATTTACCAGCGGGAGGGCAGGAACTACAGGGACTATAGTTCCCATTAGCGCTGCCTACATGGCATACATACTCATGCTTGCAGCTGCTCAGAGGTACAGAACTTGGCTCCTGGATCCAGCTCTCCCTATAGAGGCATTGCCTAAATTTCACAAGGCCAGGCTCCATGGGACTGTGAACTAAACTCAGACAACAATCAATGATAACTCTTTTCCCAGTGAAAGAACAGAACAAAGAGCATAATACATGTAAAGAGGATGTGCTGATTTCTTCACTACCCTGCCCTGTGTCTGTGTGCCTCTGGGACCATATTCCTACTCTTGGGAAATAACTAAACAAACAATCACTCCACACAACTTGCTCACTTCCTTACTCTGCCTAACACTGTGGGCTCCATCCAAGCCATTAGCTGCAAAGGGAATTCAACAGAGCTCTAATTCTTTCAAGCGATATGCTCTGAGCTTTCTTCATGACTCCCATGAGAGATCAATGCCCGACTTCAGTGGGTCAGGATATCAAACCAGGCTTCCTACCTTGCTTTGCCTTTCTCTGCCTTGGTTATCATCTGTGAAAAGTAGGATGATGACTGCTTCCCGTATTTTTCTCTCCCTCCCCTGAATTCCGAAAGAGAGGGTGAATTTCATTTATTAATGCTGATAGAGTCCATGGAGACTTGCAGATAAAAAGACTCAATGTGAAGCAGAATATAATGTCCTACCTTACAGAAAGCTTATGCTTTATTATTTCTTTTCAAAGCAGCTACTGACATTGCTAGGCAACTGGGACATTGTCCAAAATAAAACCAGTAATAATAATCAAACAAACAAAACCTGAGTCCAACAGTCTACAAAATGCAGCTGAGGGCTGTCAGGTAAACAGACAACAGATGGAATGAATTCCTAAAGCTGGAAGAAAGAGAAGGCTAAAATGGTCAATTGTCAGTTGACCCAAAAAGTAACCTTAGAGGGGGACACGACCACCAGCCAGAAGGTCCTGCCTCAGAGGACACCAGAGGCATGGTAATATTTGGGAGCTTTTGAGAAGCAGCAAGATCAACTTGTTGGATTGTCAAGGGACCTTAAAGAATGGCAGTACTGGGATGGTCACTGTTGTGCAAAGAATAATGCAGTGTTGTATCTGCAGAGAACTCTTGCTTTCTTCATCTGCGAAGTGGAAAAACTGAGGCACAGACAACAGACTTACCTAAAGTTCATATTCGGTTCTCCAGAACCCCGTTCTCTGTTCTCCAGAACTAAAGTTCATATTCTATTCTCCAGAAACTGAGTTTTGCTGGCGATATTTAACCCAGCCCCAGAAACGCAACTGCAAGGAAGTACAATGTACCCTAATCTGCTTATCCCTGTTTGAATAGCTGCTTACCGGCAGACAGGAGACAACCATGCAGGCATGCCTGGCTGTGCAGCGTGTGCCACCCCGCTCCTTATGAAGCTATCAGGTTTGCTCAAGCAAGCAGGATATCACATGCTCCAGAAAGAGCCTTTGGCTAGACACAGCTGTGCTCAAAGCAAACGTGGACCTGATAGCCTCAGGGGCTCTCAAAGGTTAATGTAGGGACAACCCCTCGAGACCGGTATTTTAGAAACATCTCATGCCCTTGAGAACGACTTAAACTTCCACAAATACCTTTTTAGAGCTTACAGAAGCATGTTTATTTGGAAAACAATGAGAGAGGAAACACACAGAGGATCAACTGAAGTGTGATCCCACTTTAAGGCTTCATACCATTTGATCACACCATTTGTTAGAGCACAGTGTGTACCTGAGACATTCTACCAAATTAATAAGCATTGTCACTGAGTTGCAGCTAGTTACCACTTTTAATACCATCATATATAACAGAGGGATGAGAGTTCTAATGTCTAATGCAGAAGCCTGATGCTACTAGGCAAACCCAAATGAAAATCTAGAAACAAAACTTCAACAGGTGTTAACTGGTGACACCGGTTGTTCAATGACTTCATACACTTTCCTACATACAGTGTTTTAAACTTCTATTTTCCTAGCTTCAATTAGAAAAAAAGATTTCAGACACCCCCAAGTCAGATGTCAATGTCATTGTTCAGAGCAATCACTAGGTTTCCAGCATCACACACACCTATTTTCATCGCAGATTGCTTTGCTTAGGAGTGCAGAAGAGAAGGGGCAAGGTGACAAGGACACAGCTGCCAATATAAGAATATGTTGCTTTCTATCAATACAAGTCTTATCTTTTCCTCTGTATGCTTAGCTTAACTTTTTAAATGGAGGATTCAGTGACTAGAAAAAGGGAAGTGACTCATGACTTAACATCCCTCACTGTATTCTGCATGAGTGATTACACACCTTCTACCCAGCTAAGGACTACTCGGAGGTGCTGTTAGCTCACTGATCCAGCTGCCCTGCTCCGTGTCCTGTGCATGTGCTGGCAGGCTCTCTCTCCAGCAGCTAAACAGCCTTGTGCTAAACACCCAGCTTACTACAACCAGGAAGGAAAGAAGTGCCTTTGTTGCAGTCCACTCATGCCCTACATTTTCAGGGGAAGTAAGGACTTCTCTGGCACTAACCTCCTCTGCCAAGCAGCTGAATTACAAGTAAATACAAGTAAGGAGCTTTACTCCTTCCAGTGAGGAGTTGGCATAATTTCCTCCATGAACGAGTTGCATAAAACCCACTTTCCCCACATGGCACTATCAGCAGAGGTGTTCTACCTTGCGGGCTTGCCAGGGGACTGGGGGGAATTCTGGGCCGCACTGTTCCAGGAAATTTTTATTGCAGCTCTGCTGTTCTAGCATAACAACTTAAAGACAGTGCTAAATTCTTGTCACCAATTCTCTGTGCTTTCTGAAAATTCACAGAAAAATTAAGTGTGTGAATGTGCCTAAAAGACACAAAACAACTCATCAGTGGGCAGCAAAGTTTCTCTCTCATGCTATGATGTCACGAGTACTTGTCTTCCCCTCTCCCAAGCCCACCTGCTCTGTAAAGAAGAGGGCAGCTAATACAAGGCCTCTGTTGCTGGTCAACTACTATGACTTCAAGGAGTTAAATAACGCAGGTCTCTGCCTTTCTGGATTTCCACATGCATTGCCAAGCCAGCACTACAGCCAGCTTTGTTCTTGAATTTAAATAGCCTATGCATTTAAATTTTGTCATTACAGTTAGCAGAGGAGGCCAAGGGCTTCAACTACCTGCTGTCTAAGAATAAGGAAGGCTGAAGTGATTAGGAACCTTTTACTTTCATTAGCAGCAATGCTTGAAGGTGCTGGAAGGGATGAGGGATATAATCAACTTCATCTGTTACACTGTTCTTCCATTTCAGACACTTGCTGTCCTAAAGATTTACACTTTCTTCAAGCTTATCTGCACGCTGGCATGCGTGGCTATTTATTTAAGGAAGGGTGTCGGTGACACTCCCTGCTAAGAGGAGCGAAAACCCAGTTCTCGCATTTCTCTCTCAGCTATGATGGTGCTCGTTCACAGAAAAGAAAGCTTTGGGAATGAATCACAACTGTACACACATCAGACTGAATATTCAGTCTCCTGTTACTGCTACACTGTCCTGTCATTGCTACACTACTATCTAGAATGTGCTCAGCATTTTACTCACACAAAATGAGACATAACTGAAAGGACAGAATCATATCTCCTGGGACGCAGAATAAAACTGCAATGGATTTCAAATCCCTCTCCATGGTAAGCACAAAGTAAATAAGTACTGGGAGGCTGCCAGCCTAGCTACACTGAGGTTAATGAATAAACAACTGCCTGCAGTACTGACTTGCCTACTGTATTTCAAATATGTATCTTTGATTATATCTTAGGGAGACCTCCTTTCTATAAATAATCTTTCCAAAAGATAAAGGCATTAAATCTTTTTTCCTTTGACAAAACGGAGATTATCAACATTTATACAGAAAAACTGCTATTAGGGCAACAGGCTTTTCATAGAGGACTTGCTTTTTATAGAAAAAGTTGACTTTATTGTGGAAAACAGAACACTGAAAAACAAGAAAAAATTGCAAATACAGCAAGGGACATTCTGAAAATCTTAGCTCAGTCACACCTTGTTTTCCCCACTTCTTCTTTATGGGAGATGCTCTCAAAGTACACATTTCCAGGAAAACAATGAAGCAAGCTCAGAAAGGGGAGATCGTTGTGAATTAGGAGAGCTACTGGTATACTGAGGTGACTTCTGAAAATAGGATTTAATTGCTTGGTTATGGAAATTTTCCCTGGAAATGTTACCCTGGGTGAATAAAACAATCAGTTTAAGAAATGCAATAACCTAGATTTCCAAGAGTGTCTTGGGTGATTTTGAATGTTCAACATGAGAGACAATAAAGAGAAGTCATTTTGCAGTGTACTTTGTGGGAATCTCTGTCATTTAAGGAGTCTCAGACAGAGCACCTAGGAGTCGTTTGTCACTTGTGAAAATCTAGGTCATTTACTCCCCTCCTCCTGCTCTGCTTTTTTCATGCCAAATATAGAAAGAACTTTTTGGCTTCAGACTGAATAAAGTTGTTAATTACACTCCTTCCTAAAACCCTGCAATTGAAATTCACTTGGGGAGTTTCTGAAAGCTGTGGAAAGCTATTCTTTTTTATAATATTCTTTTGACATGTCTTAGAGGAAAAAGGAAGAAAGCCCATTTGCTTTTAATTTCTCAGTTTTGAGAATAAGGATAATATTTAACAGAAGTAAATCCCTTTAAGGGCTCAACTACGGTCTTTGAAGCTAGTGGGAAAAAATCCCATTGAGTTTCATTGCAGGAGAACTAGCTTGCTTCTTTGAAAAATTATGTTAAACAATCTGCAGTATGTTGTGTGATGCAAGAAGATTAGTTTGTGCCATCATGAAATGCCAATAGGTGAAAAGGACAGGATTCCTGCATGTACTAGGCACAGTATAAAAATAACCAGATTATTTCAGAGTATACCACATCAATTAGCTCCTGGTAGAAGTACCTGGAGCAATTCCATCGTCAGTTCCTGGTGCTGTGAAAGCCTATGTGTTGGTATCACTAACAGCATACCTGCCTCACAGGAATGCTAAGAGGTGTAACAGATGGATTAACATGCTTTGGAGATGAAAAGTGCTGCTTGAGTATTATCAAATTTATTATTAATGATGGAGCTATTAAAACAATGGGATGGCTAATAACAGAGCTTAATTCCTTCTATCAGTGCTTTTTGTCTTCAGAACACTCTGGGGCAAATGCTTGCGTCACTGAGTCACAAAGCTTCTGTTGGTTTCAACTGTATGAACAGATCTGGCTCTGCCCAAGCGTTAAATAACTTTTTTAAACGTACAAATCCTGTTCCCAACCTCCTCTAACACTCAGAGGATCCTGGCTGCAGGATGCCCTCCACCTGTCCCTGGTAGGTGGCTAGAAGCACTGGGTTCTTATTGCTGTATAACCAAGGGAAGATCGGCTTCCAGTCTGGGGATTTCAATGTTGAGGGTAGAACTCATTTATTTACAGTAGGCCTCCAAAAGATAGGAATTTAAACTGCTGCAGCCATCCGAGTCCTTTCTCCACTGATGGAGAAGGATGGGCACCTCTACAAGGCAATGCGTCCCCAGATGCCTGTCTTAGAGTGAGAAGAAATGCCTTCTGAACATGAGAGGGAACCAGAAGAATTAGCTTTATTAGACACTTGATTTTTGTGTGCCTATAGGTAAGTGGGATGATTCCAGGCTTACATCACTTGATCCCTTATCAACAGGATGCAAAGGCACTCTACCAAAGGATTGAGAAATACAAGAGATACACATTTCTTTAAGCTCCAAGATGACAGCTATGCAGAGAGAGTAACAGCAACTTTACAGCAATGAGTTAACTCCTGCAGTCAGTCCTCTGCAAAGAGTTCAGATGGACTCTGAGTTTCAGCTCAAATCTAGGAAGGAAAGTCTAAGCATGAATTTGGGCAAGGGCACACGCGTCTAATATAGCACAGACCAAATAAATCAAACTGCAAATGGTTCTGCAGAATATGAGAGGTATCAAGAGGCATCTAGTTCTTTCCAAAACCACACTGCCCATGCAAAGAAAAGGCCTGATCCTCACAAGTAGTCAAGACACTTCTGTTGTGCTTGTACTGGTGGGATGGGACAAGAGACTCAGATGCTGGTGACAGTAAGAGCAACATCAGCTTCTTCAGGTAATATTGCACTACTTTCCCTAACTCTGGCAGCTCAACACTTCTGCTGTGTTTTTTATCCATCCAGCAGCCATTCCTCTGCCTTTCACGTACAATATATAAACCGAGCCACAATGTTAATGAGCCATTGCATACAGATGAGCTGGCAACCAGTCTGAGCTGACACAGCCACACATAAAAGCCAAAGAGGGCCTTGGGCTCTCTTGCTTTGATAGAGAAGCTGTTGGACCAAAGTACTGTGGAAATTGCATGGTCTAGGGGACACAAAGCCGGGCAGCTTCTTCTCCCACGTCCCTTCTGCAGTCACCTTTACTGCTTAAGACACAAGGTAAGAGGCTCAGTGCCATACTGTTTTCTTGATAGCTAACTGAGAAAATCCACGATATTTCCAGACAGACCAGCCCTTCTGTTTCCTTGCACAAAATTGTCACCTAATGACTACAGCAAGGGAACCAGAGAGCCCTTTTTTGTGGAACAGGATGTTTGGATTCTAGTCTGCTTACTCACTGGCTTACCTTTCCTTGGGCAACCCTCTTGATAGTTCTCTGCTTCAATTTCTGCTCCCATAAAACAGGCTACTGAGGCTTAAGAAAACATTGTCAAAGAAAATCTGCCGTAGTCATCTCAGACACAGAAGGCAGAAGATGGCAGTTCAGGCATTACTCTTCTCTGGGAATGCTGAGTGGTATTTCTGACAGTGACATGGGGCTGGAAGGGCCTTGGCTATGCAAACAAACTAGGGTGGGATAAGCTGATACAAGTCTACAGCATATTAGCTGTTGTGTGGTAACTGCCAGTACTGTTCTTTTAACCCTCTATTAGTACCAGCCAGCCTGTCTTCACCTCATAGTTACTTAAAGTCTAAGCATGTATACCTGGGCAGTTAACAAGTAGCAGCTTATGATTTTCACAGCTATACCTTAAGTTCAATGTGTTTCAGTTTCACAGCAGTAACGTGCAGAAGTTCCCTACATTCAGATGCACTGAGATGCTCAGAGCCTACAGTAACGAGTTTCTCAAAACTACTGCTAAAAAAAATAACCACTCTTAAATTATCTTCCATTGTGGGCATGACAACATGTAGTGCATGGTTCACTTCCTTAATCTCACAGTCAATTACTTTTCTCAACCCATATAAACATCAGCAGGGAAAAAGAAAAATCTGCATATGTGTTAGTAATAAATTTAAAAATCAGGGCATACCACTTAAGGGTTGACTTGTCAGAAAATGGTAATTAAAAGTGTTCCAGCTGACAGTGCCCCTTTAATGAATTATTAGGAATGTTCTCTGAGAACATTTGATGAAAGACACCATAAGAGTTCTTATTTAAACAAACCAATTTTCTGCATGATGCAACTTCACTGCACAAGAGGGGAAAAATCTCCATTATAGAATCAAATTACAAAAATAACAAAGTAATGGTTTGAATGATCAGGAAGTAACAGGTGCCCCTTCTGTACTGATTGCCTCTACTTCCTATACCACAGCCTTTTTCCATAGGTGCTTACCTAATAACCGCCACTATTTTCTTAAATTCTGTTAAAAAAGCACAATAAGGTGTAGCGTAAAAGAGTTTGGGTCATCAGCTTCCAACTGTCAACAAGCGTTACACATACATACTACAGCTCAGTTTTAATGCAGATACAGCAATGCCCAGGGACTGATCCTTTCAGCTAATACCTAATCGCGCCAGAGGCTTCTGAGCAGTGGTACATGCATTACACAAACTTCAAAATAGTCTGCTCGTGCTGGGCAGTGTCAGCAGCAGCAAGCACACTCTCCTTCCTTGCAGAGTCTTATAGGTGCCTTTGCATAAGAGCCTCGGCACATGCCGATACATCTGATTAGACATAATTTGCTGTGCATACCAGCACAGTTTGGGCTGCTGGATCCTGACCCTGCTTTCCTGTGCTCCTGATTGAGGACAGGGGAGCTGAACAAGGCGACACAAAGCACATGGGTGAGGAGGTGCATGCTTGGGATGGATGAGCAGAGGGCATCGGACTCCTGGGCTAGGCTCTCAGGTTGAAAAGCAGACGGCAAGTACAAGAGGACTTGGAAACACAGCCCTGTTTAGTGGGAGCAATGTGTGGAGTGGGGAAGGAGGAGGGCAAAGGGCACTATGTCCTAATCACGGATTTGTATTTGGGTGTGAAGGAGACGGGGGGCTGGAAGGTGGTGAGACATGGTGGTGAGGCTCTCATGCCTTATTTCCTCTCACTGAGTTTCTTGCTGGTTTCCAGCTCCATCCAGATCTGTTGTTTGTCCTTGACTGTTTCCGGAGAAATGTAACAGAGCGCAGCTCTGGGAATTCACGTTTTTTGGCAGAAGTTCCGTGGACCCACCCCTATAGCTGGTAAGCAGTGATACTCTGGGGTAACTGCGTGGTTCTTGAATGGGGGGTGGTCATGGTGAAAGCACTTTCCAGCTATGGAGTTCAGAGCATCCTGCACCTGAAAGCTGCTCTTGCCTTTCAACTGTAATCAGCAGCTCACCTTAACACTCGATAACTAAGGCGCATCCTTAAGTCTCTGGACCACAGTCGGAATGAGGGGAGGTTGACACAGGAATGTAGATTTACCTTCCAAGCCAAGTTGCTACAGAACTGCCGGTTGCTTATTCCCGCAGCAGCACAATCCACCAAAAGAGGTACTAGCGCTATATACCTGAGGCTCTGTTTCCTGTCTGTGAAACAGGACTGTAGTTCAGTCTGCATACTGGAGAAAAGGAGCTTTATAGTTAAGATCCAGAGATTTTTGTTAGCCCACAGTGAATATGTTCACAAGTCTTTTCTACGGAACGACGGAACAGGTAATTTGGACCACATTCAGGCTGTGGGTGGCTGATGAGTTTGCACACTCCATACTGAGCACTCAGAGAGGTAAGGTGGTTTTATTCATTTCTTGATTTTACAATGCAGGGTTTTGACATGTGAACATGCTTCCTCTGCAGTATCCCATGATAAATGCAAAGTAATTTAAGTTGGCTCATACTTTTAATAAACTCTCCCAACTACCTTCTGTGCTGTAGGGAGAAATGTCCACAGAGTAACCATGGAACAGGTAACAAACAGCAAGATACTGGTTGAAGCCCTAGAAATTTCTGTCCCAGAGAGAAAAACAAGTGGTTATAGAAGTGACACATGCATCATAGGATACAGCTACTGCAATCTGAATGGCCACCCTGTATGTGAATGTTTGCTAATATCAAGAGATAAAACAAGGAAGTTAATCTCACTTCCTTTATTCATCTAAAATTTGGAGATTGTGTCTAATCTTGTCACCCAGGTTGCTCACACAACTTGGTGGTGGGCAGGTGAGATGAGATGCTGTGAAGAAAAGTTCCTCCAGTCCTCATATACACTTTAACTCTAGTGTCTCTCTTAAATTAGCTGCCTGGGCTTTTCTAACATTTCAAGGGGTAAAGTGAGGTGAGAGTAAATCCTTCACTGGGTTTACACCACTTTACTAGGACTCTGGAAATCTCAAATCACATCCCGAGGTCTGCTACATAATTGAATTCTGCATGAACTAGAGCAACCAATACAAGACTTTTTAAAGTTTGTTAATAACTGAGGTAAGAGACTCACTTTTGCAAGTAATTTAGTCCCAGGTTCAAAGTAGGCACTTAACAAAAGCAAAAACTTAACTCAAAATAGGAGTCTTGGTACCTAGAGCTGCTTGTGTAGCTGGATATACAGGCAAGTTCGAGAGGAGTAATTGGATGGAAGCAATTCACCTTGAGATGCCAGTTTCTAACGACTGAGAGGAACTCTGAGACCCCTGAGCTACTAATGTGGGCACTTCAATAAGTTCCCTCAGGTTGGTGGAATGAATCGACATTGTAGAAAATTCCAGCAAGACTTAAGCTCCTAAATAAATGGGAAAGATGTAAGATGCCTGTGCAGCTTAAACTGTATTTTCCACTGGAAAGGAGACAGTAGGCTATTTGTAAAGGATATCTAAGAATTCAACATTCTTCTCACTTTTTTTGTCTGTTTTTGTCTGGGACATAAGGACCTCCTGCAGGAAATGCATTAGATGCTGAACAATAAGAAGGAGAAAGAGCCACTGGGCACTCGCTGATAGTGTAATTTAAATACAAAGACTTGCACAGTGTGGGAACTCATAATATATCTAAACTTAAGACTTTCATTTGCAAAAGTATCTGCAAATCAGCTTAATATTTCTCAAAAAGCCATAGTATATTCCCCTCTGTTTCACTCCTTGCTGGGAATATTAAGATATTATGCACACAGAAGCTTTTCTTCTTAGATAATAAACAAGTTTCTGCCAAGATAGCAATTGGGCATCTCTCATTTATATTGTATCAGAAATAGTGTGGCCAGCAGGAGTAGGGAGGTGATCGTGCCCCTGTATTCGGCCCTGGTGAGGCCGCACCTCGAATCCTGTGTTCAGTTTTGGGCCCCTCACTACAAGAAGGACATTGAGGTGCTGGAGTGTGTCCAGAGAAGGGCAACGAAGCTGGTGAAGGGTCTGGAGAACAAGTCTGATGAGGAGCGGCTGAGGGAACTGGGGCTGTTTAGCCTGGAGAGGAGGAGGCTGAGGGGAGACCTCATCACGCTCTACAACTACCTGAAAGGAGGTTGTAGTGAGGTGGGGGTCGGTCTCTTCTCCCAAGTACCAAGTGGAAATGGCCTCAAGTTGCACCAGGGGAGGTTTAGATTGGATATTACGAAAAACTTCTTCACCAAAAGGGTTGTCAAGCCTTGGAACAGGCTGCCCAGAGAAGTGGTTGAGTCACCATCCCTGGAGGTATTTAAAAGACATGTAGATGTCATGCTTAGGGACATGGTTTAGTGGTGGACTTGGCGGTGCTAGGTTAACGGTTGCACTTGATGATCTTAAAGGTCTTTTCCAATCTAAACGATTCTATGATTTTATATTCTCCTAAAATCTGAGCTCCATTAAAATTCTGACTACAGCAAGCTGATGCTGTGTTGCCACTCCACAGCACGCATTCAAGAGGTCTCAAATCTTTTTGCAATCATCGAATTTATTCACACAACGCCCTAGTTTCACTTCTATCTTTTGAGTAGATGGGGAAACAGACACATAGGGGAGAACACTTGTCCCATAGTTCATAAAAAAATGTGAAAAGCCAGGAACTGAGCTCAGATATTTGGCAATGCTTTATAACTTGACTATGTTTCCTAGGTCCTGCAGCCAGAAGCCTTCTTATTAGGGCAAAGTAGTTTGTTCATGGGCTGACACACAATATGCTCACTAAGTTTAGTCTTTGCTGCAAAATAGCAAGGAATAGAATGTGCTGAATACTGATCTCTGACCTTGGTAATAAGTTGATTTAATTGGATTTGATTTTTCAAATGTAGCATCTCAAGTCAGCCATAAACTCCGGAATTAGCATATCACATCTTAACACAGGAGAGATTTTAAAGTAGCATAAGGAGATGACGTCCATGCCCAATGAATTTCAAATTACACTGAGGATGAACTCAGCCATATGCATGTCAAACTAAAATTGTGCAGGCTCTGGGTGCATTAAGCAGCAAAGTTATTAATGGCTTACACTTGCTATTAAGAATGCAAAGTAGCTACTTTGCACCTAGTTTGTTCATACGTCTCTTCACATCAATGACCCATATGATGGGTCAATAATTCATTCAATGCATACTGAAAGCCAAGAATGTCTTGCAAGTCAATTACACTTATAGAAATAATTAGGAACACAAAAGTAACTGAAGGACTGGAATAGAAAAAGCTCTGCTGGTGAAATACTGCATACCCCAGCAATAGCAGACTCTGTCCCTGTCTTTAGATTTGCAGCTGGTGTTCCTCAATACCTTCAAAGAGCACTGTGCATGCCCCTGAAATCAGAAATTAGCCTTAAAAGGGGCAGTTTTGAGTTTTAGTATTTCAGGGAATAATCAGGTACTCACATAACTAAAAGCTATTTGCTTCCTGCAGGAGATGTGGAAAAAAGTAGGACATTAGGCAAATAGCTGCCTACTGAGACTTGATCCTCAAGATTTGCTCCTGAAATTTGTTTGGCTTTCATGGCATTCAATTGCAATAAATCACAGGAACGTTTTAAACAATCTACTAGGCACAAGCGGACTCTAATTCAGACAGACAAAATTTGCTTCAACAGACCTTGTATGAAAGAGCAGCAAATGCCTTCAATACCTCTGACTTCAGCTGGAAATCTCTGAAGTCAGGCTTTTTCACAACCCATGTCTTGGGACAGCAAACTGACTTTAAAAACCATGGCAAGGGCTGCAGGCCGTGCTATACATCCCTACAAAAGGCTGTTACCCATGTCACGATGCAGCAGCCAAGAGGAGCTGAGGGAAGGAAACTTAAGATAAGACTGTAATGGGACAAGATATATCTAGACAGCTTGGTTGAACATCACAGAAATCAGACTTCAGGAACCAGAGGTAGGACAAAATCTGTCAATCAAAGTCTGCAGTGTTGCCAGCACTTGTGATCGGAGTGCTATATGATGAAAAGAAATCTTCCAAACTACAGGTGTCTGATATTCTTATTGTTGAACCTCAACTGATTAAACACACAGCATCAGCCAGCAAGTGCCAATCTACCTTGCAGCTGCTATATGACTTGCAGGCCCAGTGAGCAGAAAAAGGAGCATGGAAGATCAACAGGTAGCAGATGATGTGCTTCAATATAAGCTCAGCGTGTCAGACGGACAGATACATAAAGGACCTCCTATAGAAGAGAGCCTATATTATCCAAAAGGGTACAAGAAAATGTGCATCTGTTCAGGAATGCAATGAATCCTTTCCCTTTTTAACAATCCTATGGTTTCATCATTGGTTTCTTTGCTTTTTAGATGTACAGTAAGAATTAAGAGGCTACATTCTCCCTCCCAGATGCTCCCATTCCCTATGTTACCAGCTGTAGCCCACCTGACTGATTACAGCAATCAGGGTGGTTCTTTATACTTTTGAGGTAAAAAGCAACTTCAAGAAAATTAAGTCCAAAATGCCTATTAATGGAGAGCAAGTCTGGAACGATACTCCTTTCAACACATCTGCTGGAAAATTTCTGAATGACAAACAGGACACAGTCAGAGGAACCTAACACACGCTCATGAAGGAAATGGGCTGTTAATATTCCTGTCTAAGAGAAACTATCATCCTCAGTACAGAAATTCAAGAAACAAGGACAGCTTGGTTGCAAAACAATGACAAATCAAAGCAACTAGCAGGGAACCGGCGAACAGACAGAAAAGTAGCAAAAGAACTAATAGTAGAAAAGACCTCTATAAACTATATATGTGGGATTAATTTACAAGAGTGGTAGTTATTAAAGGAAGGGGGATGAGAAGTGCTAAGTAATAAGCAGTACAGAACTTTTGCTGCAATGTAGCATGCCTTTAATCTCTGGCAACTGAGACATGCAAAGATGGAAAACTACTTTGCACACAGTTCAGTGGTATAAACTATGCAAGGAGAGAGCTACACATGTACACACACTTTCATCTTGAGAGAAAGCCTTCCTCACTTTGTTCTTTGTTTACCTTAAGAAAGCAATAGAATAAAGTATGAAAGAACTGCCTTCTATGTGGAAAAAAATAGCAATAATTTGTATTTATAGCATACCATTGCTCCTAAAAGATCTCAAAATACTTTATAAGTGACAGCTGCATTCAAGGATCATTTCAGTTACTACTGAAGCAGCATGCTACTGTAACAGGGCAGGGCAGTCCAAAAGTTGCTTTGTAATAAAATAACACTCTACATCATGAAAAACCATTATCAACATTAAAATAGCCTCACAGTCACATGTAAAGTAGTGGAATTACTCTTATTTCCTTTGCAGACAGGGAACATGAGTTAGAAAGCAATGGAAACAGTCAGACCACAGAGTCAGGACTACAGCTCAACAACTGCCTGTTTCCAGACCAATGAATCCAACTTTCTCCTCTTCACATCCTTAACCATTTCAGGTGAAGCTGCAGGCTACTGCTGCAGAATGCAGCTACCATCTATCATGTCATCTGGTACATCTCCAATTCTTTTCTCTCACAATCCTACTGTCTAAAAACGCTTGGGGCTGGGGTTCCCAATGGGAACTTGGCAGAGCAGGGATTTGAATCTGGCTTACCAAGACCAACATGATAGTCCTATCTACGCTGCTATGGTTGGCTTACTGGCAACAAACCAGCATGGCATAGTGTTTTTTTGCCAGTTTAGAAATCAAAGTCACCTTGATAACCACAAAGGACTGGGATACTGAAATTACAGCCTTGCTGAAGCTAAGGATGCAATAGGACAGTGCTCTTAACACTACATGAAAATATTCCCAAACTGCTGACTAGGATAACCACCGACTACTCTGTTTATCCTGGTGCTATAAGCAGGTGAAAGATTGCAGCAGAGCAATACTACTGCAGTGTGCAATTCACACCATGACTTACAAACATCTGGTCGGAGCACTGACAAGCTATGTACGGTCTGTATCATAAAAACGCAGTGGCAGAATTCAAAGGAACTCTTCCTACTGCAGTATCATCCAGGTTAGGTGCCCATTTGCCCTTCCCTCATCTTCCTCAGGTTCACACAGAGGGAATATCACAGATCTTACAAATAGTACATCAAATCCTGTCTCTAAGGCTGACTGAGCATGCAGTGTATGACCACACAGCAGGGCTAGCAAGGCTGCGGTAGTCTGTTCTGAGTATTCTTTTACTGCGTCTCCCCTCTGGAGCTGGAATTGGCAATTCCCTGTGATGTGAACTACTGCAAGAAGACTTTATATCATGGCAACATTTGCTTTCTTGCTTTCGTTCCTTTAACACTGCGCAGAGTGGAAAGAGAGCAACTTCATGCTTTTCTTGTGCATCGAGTAAGCAAGAACCTTTTTCCAACCACACAGAAAGCTGTTGCAACAGCGTTGAATGCTTTCTGTCAGCAATCTTCCCCAGGCCCAGAGCTGGGTCTTTTTTGGAGTGGTATGAAGCCACTATCAGTTTAAATTTACCAACACTTTGGAAAGAAAGAGTGCATGTGAACAGAAGCTTTTATACGACAAGGTAATGCTGAGTACTGAGATACCTTGAGATTAGATGCCGAAGCAGGATCAGAACTGTCACAGTATTCGGAGGTGGTTTTGCCTTGGGTAATGGCTGTCTTCTAGCTGCGTCGCTGATGCCTGGGTCAGCTGCCCCTGAGCCTTCGGGGCTCCTGCAGAAAGCCCTTTTGCTGCACCATGCTGGTGACTGAGACTTGACATTGCCAATCTGTAGAAACAAATTGTGAGTTAATGATTCAACCCCTTAAATACTTCAGCAAAGAACAACAAAATGGGAGAACGTGAATTCGCTCACATGACTCGGTCCATTTTCCCTGTGACTTTTATGGTTGGTGTTTATGCAGTATTGCCTCCCAAGCCCACATCTTACTGCAGTAGAGTTCTCTGGTTACAGATAGCTTCTGCTCTCAGTCATACAGGTGAGAACTTATTATAGTCTGCCTTTCTCGCACAGTTAAGAGTGCAATGCCTTTTTCTGGCAACAGAGAGGAAAAGTGACTAGACAAAACCTGCCTTCCTCCTTTAGAAAGTTTCAACAAAAAGCAAAATGTTTTATTTTCAAGGCTTCTCAGTACATCAAAATTAATTCTCTTCAAGTAGAATACAAAACTAGCATAACACTGTTAGTGAGTTAAATAATTTTTTTCTCTTGCAACCACAACACCACATCACACACAAGTCCACTGCAATGAGGATTCTTCTTTTTTTTTGACCAAAGAAAAAAATCCCAAAAGATGTAATTTGCTTGAGAAATAATTTCTCCCAGAGAGCCACTTCCTATTGAAAATTTAATATTTTCAGTGGAAAACTAATTGTCTGAAAATAGAAATTCTATTTCTGTTGGGAAATCCTGCTGTATATTAAAGACAGCTTAGCTCCCAGTTCTCTGTTCTCCAGAGGCAAGATACCCAGCATGACTGCACATCTCAAGATGCACTCTGAAGGTGAAGTGGATCATCTGCTGCACGGGAATTCTCTGTCACAGTAGAAGCTGCTATGGGAGATACAGTCTAGCTTAGAATTAGTCTGGCACTGCAAAAATATCAAATAATGACATTTTCTTTAGTGCCTGTGAAGGGATCATTGCTGGAGAGTGCTGGCAAATGTTTTTGTCTAGACAGAGCTATTTTAGAAGTGCCAAATTTCTAGTAAGTGGCAGAAAGGGAGTGACTGTGGGCCAGGGCTGGCCTCTTGCCTCCATGGCACATAGGGCAGGAAGAAATGCCACTTCTGTAGATTTACCAAAACGGTGTTTGCTTATATGAGACATGTCATTTGCTCTCCGGTCAGCTGACATCTTTAGACTCTCTCCCCAGTAAATGCAGTCATGGATTAATTTTGTGTGCAGCACTAATTATAATATTATTAATTGCTAACAATGACAGTAATGGCTTCATTGCTATAAATCCTTTATTTATACACCTGAAGTAAGTATTTTAACCTTTGAGGACCCCAAACGCTCCTGAGCTTTCAGAAAACGCAATTTGCTTGAGTCTTCACTGCTGCAATGCCTGTTCTTTCATTTATTCATGAATGAATTATTTCTTCAAGTCAGCTTTGTGAGGGGAAACTGCAGCCTACCTTTTCAAACCATGCATACATGGCATAGTGCGAGCAACATTCCTGGATGCAATTAGCTACTGTTTGTTATCACTGAAACTTTATCAGAAGTGTGACTCCGAGGTGCACTCAGGTAACACTAGGGCTGCTCAGCACCAGACCACATCAGGTAGCAAACTCTACAAAACATATACAAAGCATAATGAGAAGGAAGATCCAATTTTCAGGCAGAGGTTCGGAAATCCCCTGCTATAGGCTAGCAAGGTATTACAGCAGTCTTCCTGAAGTGACTTAGTCCCTTAAGTAACCAACAGTCCATACATCCCATATATGTCAGAGCATACAAGCTTCCTTCCCTTAAAAATCAGGACATGGGGGAAGCAAGGGAGGGGATAGCACATGTCCTTGTTATATCACCGTCAGGTGGCTGGAACAATCCTGGTTCACCCAATTTAAAAGACAGAAGGATGAACCCTCCCTCCCCTCTAACTACTGAGAAAAATTAGGCACTTAAGAGGACTTCTTCATTAGGTACTCGCATAAAGCTGGCTAGATCATTCCTCTGTGTTTACAGTAATCTGAGATGAAAGATATGTCTTCTAAAGATATTTCATTTTTACAGTGGGTATCATAAATTAATGCACAACCGACAGGTAGGCAGGTACCACTTTGCCTCTCCTGCTAAAAAATGGTCATCATTGCAATGGAAAAGGGCAGCTCTTTAACATCTCATAGTAATTCTACTTAGCAGGAGAGTGGGCAAGGCAGGGGATAAGATCCTTTGGTGTATGCACTAGAAATTCCAGTTGGACTTTAGGTTGGCAAAATGTAGTCACTTGGACTGGAGCTGTGACAAGACTCCCAGATTAGCATCCTGAGCTGGATTGAAGGATCATATTTCCCACATGGAACTGGCATTTCAGTCAACACTTTGGAGGCGCAGCCACTGCGTTCAGTGCTCAGATCTGCTATCAGGAATAAATACTTAAAGACGACATTGCCAGGTCCAAGAAGAAAGCTGCCTGTGTCAGCTTGCCAGTACCAGCAGGCCTGGTCCATCAGAAAGATAAAGTGGGCATGGAGGATGGTGTAAATCAGATTCTTTTTAGACACACCCCTAGGGCTAAGTGGCTGCTTTAGGTGAACTTATATTCTTGCTATACTTACAATTGATTCAATAGAGAGCCAGCTCTCTTTGGCAGTCCTTGATTCTGATACAATTTTTATATAAGCAGCAAGACAGGATGCTGCAATTGTCATCCCATCAGGGATGGGATGTATCAACAGGCACATTCCTTCTTTACCCAGGGCAGCTAGTGAAGGGCAAATGAGCTACACTTTCCAAAGGTCTCAGTAGTAAAGCAGCCAGCAGATAATTCACCATGAGACTAAGTGTTATAGTCTGCTTTTCTAATAAAAAAGGATTTTTATAAGGTATTAGGAATTGGATATTTCACATACTTTGTTCAGAGAAAGCTCAACAAAAATACAGAAAGGACTGAAAGAAGATCTGAGTTTTGAAAAGACCTGAACAGGACCGAAAAAGATAATCCTTTAACTCTGTATCCCCCTTTCTTCTACCTAAGCTTCTTAGAACTTCATCTGAATCCCTAACAAAGATGTATTTCTAACAAAAGCCGTGGTTCAGTGGGCTGCTTTTCGTTTATGCTGTCTCCCCCTAATGATTCAGTTCTGCCAATTTTGCTCATACATCCATCGCTGTGAGGGAAGAAATACGTGTGAAGCCACAGATATCAGAACTTCAGTGAAATAGCAGGCGACGGAACTTTGTTCTTGTCAGGCCCCCAGCAAACGTTAAACACGTTCCCCTTCCTTCACCCACTGATCTCCTCAAGTCCTGCACGTGGCTGAGATTAAAGCCATTTCCCTGGATTAATGTGCTCCGCACACAGCGTTGCACAAAGGACTTACCCAAAGAACAATTAAAGCGCCTGGTCATTATCCCCCACATTCAAAATTTTTCAAGACAAAACAATTGAAAGCAAGTAAGAGCAAAGAGGACCACTCAGTTACATTTCTGGGTGAGCAGAGGAACTCCAGCTGGTATGTAGCAATCAGGAACTGTAATGATTG
>NW_009202434.1:0-6175 GCF_000690835.1 Fulmarus glacialis | reverse complement strand
CAGGAATGCAGAGAAAGGAAAAGGTAGAAATGCATCTGCTAAGAACTAACTTTCTGGGCATTTATCAAATATTCTGGGTAGAGGGGCCGATAGATTAGTTAGGAAATATCAGGAATTCGAGAACAGAAATCTGAAAGTTTCTGCTTACTCCAGTGATCCCTGTGAAACACAAGACTGGAAACAGGGAAGTGGAGACTCCTTGTTTTCATAGCTAACCTTGACGTGTCATTTTTATTCATTGAGCAGTTCTATTGGTAAATGCCCCATTGTTTAAGATTACAAGCAGTGCAGTGCACCTTCTATAAACATATTGTGCCTGGGGACAGTAGCAACTTTGCTAACTCCTGCAACAAGGAATTTCACAGGCAAGACAGACAGCAGTACCGTGTTTATTTGGGCCCAACAGGAAACATATCCTGGTAAATATTAGCTAAGACATAGTTGGGTTACCTTCGCTGATTTAACCTGAAAGGACTTTAAGTGTTGTATTATATAACTCGCTTTACATAATCTCCTCTAGACAGTCCATGATATACTTGCAGCGTGTTTACACAGGAGGGAATTTTTCTCCTGGTGAAGCAAACCAACACACTTCAGTTGTGTGTGGGAGCAAGAAAGATTTGTTGAAGGGAGAATTCCTTTGTCAACCTGCCTGCAGAAGGGTGTAATTCTTCTGCCTCTTTGATCTACTGGGGGGTAGCTTAAGCAGGACTTGTAAAACAGCCTCTGAAGATAGCATGTAAGATTTAAAGAGGCAGGAAAAGAATGGTAAGGTTGGGGATCTATTTTCAAGGTTCCAGTCTGATGACCGTGCTGATTAGCGTGCTCTCATCTCTTTTGCGATTATCATCTGTTGAATTGTATGTCCAGATCCTTGGTCAAATTCCCAAAGGCTTCCAACAAAGGCTGAATCAGACCTACCAGAATCATGGCAGCAATTTATCATGACCCGTAGCATAAGAAGATGAGTAGATTAGAAACCAGAATTTTTATTCAGATTTCTTCCCTTCATGTCTATTCACTAAGATTAGGAGCAAGTCTGCTGTAGCTCACCTATGCCAGAGGTACACGTGTGCAGCTTATGATGCACAAGGTGTGGAATCCCGGCATTTTTCATACTGTGTCTATTCTGGTAATGACAGGCAATGTTCATGTTACTGCAGAAAAGGACAAAACGAATGCCAATGACAGCTGAGGCTGCACGTTTTTGCACAAGAAATAGGGGTGTTAAAAGTTAGAAACTGGAAAACTTCTTGGAATAGTGTGTGGCACAGGAATATTTTTTTTGCTCAAACTGTGCATTAACATGAACATATTAAAAGTACGTCAAGAAAATAAAACTTGAGGATTGTTTAGAAAGTGACCTCATTCCCCCCTTCCTCGGATACGTGCTTAAAGTTTAACCTTTGTCAGCTACATTTGCAACCAATAAATTCAACAGCAAAAGCTTAAAACAGTGAAAGGCTACATTACAACAAAAGTGACCTTCATTTTTTTCATCCTAATTTTAATGAGGAGAGGAGAAAGGTGATTTCAGCCTAAGTGCAGAAAGAAGGCAACTGTACAAGACAGAAACAAATTCATTCTCAGGGCTGTTGATACAAACAAGGACATCAAATCATAGATTTTACCTCTGGCTTTACAAAATCAATTTGTACTTAGACTCCATCATTGATAATTTAATATTTTCCCTTTGCTACTGATTATCATAGCTAAAGGTTTTCTCTGGCCCCCATAACTATGTCTAATGGAAGGATTTCTGTTTTAGCCAACTGAAACATTAGGCAGCTTCTCTAAGTTAATTTAGATGCCTACAGAGTAAATGAAGGAAAGACTCTGCCAAAGAGCTGTTCGTTCCTTCATAAAACAATTGTGGTGACAAGACAAGTGGACCCTCAGAGGGTGCATACGCTTCCTTTACTGTCTTTTAGGAGTCAGCTGTACAACTGGCATAGGCAATTACCTACCTTTTAAATGGCTGAAGTTAAATGAGACAAATTTCACACTAAATAACTCACATCAGTATATCTAATCCACTACATGCCTATGGATTATCCCCATTTTGGGTATATGAAATTAGGGCTTAAGGGAGCTAAACAACTCTTGCCACAGATATTTAAGCACATTACCCCCTGAAATCAAGCAAAATTTGGGTAGGCCATTTGACAACAATTTGAGCCCAAGCATTTTGCTCCTAGCCAAAAAGGAAGCCTGGGTGGGACAGTGATACGATGCAGGGTTTCAGGTAAGTGTTGTAGTATCTTTAGCTTGCATCTAAAAAAAAAAATCATTCCTAAGGGTTGTTTTAGTGTCACCCTCTATTGGGAAGGGTAATGCGGCCGTAAAGTAACAGCAGCAAACAATTACATAGCCCCCAGCATCTCCTGATCTGAGATGCACTCTTCAAGTCCAGGTCCTGCTAAAGAAAACATCACCCATAGCAGCTGCAGACTTGCTACATTCAGGTCTCTGTGTGGCTGGGGACACCATGTCCTTAGAGACACAGGAAACTCTGAACATCCTTTGCGTGAATCACCAGTGAGAATATTTCCCCCTCAAGTTCTTAATGTATTTCAGTTGTTTTTAAGCTGCAGCATTTTGCCCCCAAGAAATATGATTACAGTACACAGTTAAATTCAGCTACATGAGAAGAATTTTGTTTAACAAAGACTAAATAAATAGGCACACAAGGGTATGCTTTCAGGGTGGGTTAGCACTGTGCACTAATCAAACACATCCTCTCTGGCAAGGAAACACATTTTATGCTTGAAGGGTGATCAACTCTGAAATCAATTATTTCTTCTAAGAACATTCCTAAGTTTGGGGTCAAAATCAGACCCTAGGTCTGTCTATAAACGCAGCAGGCAATCTCTAACTCTACAGTGGATCAATCTCTCCCCACGCCTGCACATCTGAATAACTCCAAGACTGGGAATTTTCCAAATGTAGATTGAGCCAAATTCCAGTCTGAACACATCTGTAGTATTTTCTCCATCAATGACGTTTATTCCCTGGGTCTCTTGTTAACATGGCCAATCATAAAGGACAAAATTAACAGGGACACAGAGCTACACTTTCCTTCAAGAATGGATTTCAGATTCTGATTCTTTAGTCTTAGCATTACCTTTGTGGTAAGTAAACATCTAATTCCCCTGCTGCTGAAGTTTAATCTTTTCTTTTATTCTCACCTAAAAGTCCTATTTGAGATGCTTTTGAGATTCCAGAGTTTGAAATTCACACCCTCAAACCCAATCTATAACTATGCTAAAAATAACTGCATGTCTGGCTTAATTATGCCTTCTGCATCTACTCTCATTTCTGCCTAAATTCGCTATCCACATCACATCCAGGGTCTCCTAATGCCGATGTACGCACACGCACATTTGCATAGACAGGCCCCACTTCATCTTCTAAAAGGCAGAAAGACCTCCTCAAAACCCAGCCACTCCCCACCTGTTTTCCCAACGTACATCCACAGTGAAGTTACCTGCTTCTCTACGCCTCCTCCACTTATTCAGCTAAGCAGAGGACAATAGTAACAGTTGACTGATTCGAAGTTTACTGAGCAAGCCAAAATGATTTTTTTTTTACTAGAATGCTCCTTAGGCAAGAATCTGTTAGTTTCCTCATATACTTACTGGAACTTTTCCCCACCAGCTGAGGGAAAATATGCAAATTATAAAACTTTTTCCTAAACAAGTGTCTTGAGACTTCATCAGAATTTACTTCTCGCCTGCAGGTATAAACAAAACCTGCATCACCCATAACGTTTATTATTTCTTACTCTCCAGAACACTATCAGCAGAGGGAATGTTCGACTACCTCCGGAAACGCTTTACCAGCCACATCAGAGAACGTAGCCGGCGAAGGGCAAGGCTTGTCTCTAAAGACGGAAGGTGTAACATAGAGTTTGGCAATGTAGAACAGTCAAGGTTTGTCTTTTTGATTGATATATGGACAACTATCCTGGATCTCAGATGGAGATACAAAATGACTATCTTCATTTCAGCATTCTTAGGCAGCTGGTTTCTATTTGGTCTCCTCTGGTATGTCGTGGCATACATACACAAAGATCTTCCAGAATTCAGTCCTTCCATAAATCACACCCCCTGTGTTGAGAATATCAACGGCCTGACTTCAGCTTTCCTGTTCTCCTTGGAAACCCAGGTAACCATCGGTTATGGCTTCAGATGTGTCACAGAACAATGTGCCACTGCTATCTTCCTGCTCATCTTCCAGTCTATCTTGGGGGTAATCATCAATTCTTTTATGTGTGGTGCCATCTTGGCCAAGATATCGAGGTCCAAAAACCGGGCTAAGACCATCACCTTCAGCAAGAATGCTGTCATCAGCAAACGTGGTGGGAAGCTCTGCCTCCTTATTCGGGTGGCAAACCTCAGGAAGAGTCTGCTGATTGGGAGTCACATCTATGGAAAGCTTCTGAAGACCACCATCACCCCAGAAGGAGAAACAATCATTTTGGACCAGGTCAACATAGAATTTGTAGTTGATGCTGGCAATGAGAATCTCTTCTTCATTTCCCCATTAACTATTTATCATATCATAGATAAGAACAGCCCATTCTTCCACATGGCAGCAGAAACCATTCTGCAGCAAGATTTTGAATTGGTCGTGTTTTTAGATGGCACTGTTGAAGCCACTAGCGCTACCTGTCAAGTGAGGACATCCTACATCCCAGAAGAGGTGCTCTGGGGTTATCGCTTCGCTCCCATTGTGTCCAAGACCAAAGAAGGGAAATACAGAGTAGACTTCCAGAACTTCAGCAAGACAGTGGCTGTAGAGACTCCTCACTGTGCCTTCTGTCTCTACAATGAGAAAGAAGCTAAAGCCAAGGAGAAGAAAGGTTATGACAATCCTGGTTTTGTCTTGTCAGAAGTTAGTGAAACCAGTGACACAAAAATGTAGTTCCAGATATTCATGGGACTGTATCTTTTTTCACAATGAATTCAATCTTGAGAGGATTAATAACTTAGTAAAACAAAAGAAACACAGGTTTGGTTTTACTCTAAAACAGCATTTATCTTCTCAAAAGCCTCAAATCAAAGAGGAACAGAATACCAGTGATCTCCAGAATACTATTTAACTACACTATATATATATTTCATAGAATTTATATTTTTATACCTATGGGACATTTTATGAAGCTGCTATGTTGGAATGTCCAACTCGCTTAAGTTCCCAGAGGCATGCAAGTCTTAAAAAGCCTGAAAAGATGGAGAGAAACTTCAGGACATGTTAAAGATACACAGCTGTTGGAATGAGAACATAAAAAGGGGAGACAGAAGGCAAAGCAAGAAACCTAAGGGACTTAGGAGCCAAAACCTCAATAAACATATGTTTCGGGTTGCCAAAGTCCTCTGTGAAAGGAGACTGGCTGTGGAATACTTGAGCACTTTTGAACATTTTGAAACAATTCCTTCTTTCTTTGAGGCTGGTACATCTATAGAAATGGAGCATTAAGGGATGGTCCATGCTTAGGAAGCTAGAAAAGACAAAGCTTGGGCCATCCTGCTGCATCTAGAACTCTGTAAAATACAACTTCTCTCCTGTGAAAGCCTTTGATTCCTTTCAGGGAAAAATAGCCAAGTTGAAAGAAAAAGTGAAAAAACAAGAAGAAGCAGAGACCCACTATGGGAGAAAAGGAATTTTGCAGCTTATTCCTAACTGTCTCACCCTTCAGATACTCTTCTCTCCACTTCCCCGGGAGCCGGCTAACTGTGAAATTAGGAAACATCTGAAGACAACTATCCAGAAAGAAGGTGAGCCACAGTGGGGTGATGAAGAACACATTGATTGCTTCACACCTGGCAGAAAGCAATCCACTGGGAGAAGAGGGGAAATTCCCAGCTCTAGATGTATCCTTCAAAAAAATCCACAATGCAAACACAGATTATCTTTTCCTTTGAAGCATGAAAGTCTTGTTAAAACAAAAACACGGCATAGGAGCCTCCCACCAACAGTGGGCTTCAGATTTAGTTCCAAACCGTTCATCTCACCACAGCAAAATGTGCGTCCCTACAGGAAACAAGTTCTGCTCACTGGTAGCTAAGTAGTGGTGAACATTTTCCGGGTATGATTTGACAGTTAAGTTTCAAATGCAACAAGAAGCGTCAATAACTTTTTGGTGAATTTCCACTTCCTCACAGCCTTCCCC
>NW_009202433.1:28668-42334 GCF_000690835.1 Fulmarus glacialis | reverse complement strand
CCGGCGGCCACCAATTCCAGTACAGCCCAATAACCTAAAACCTTTACAGAAATGCTGTATTTTCTGCCCAAATTATTCTGTATCAGAGTGTGTCTTTCTGCAGTGTAGGGGAAATGTATGCCCTTGTGTACTGGTCCAGAGACACCGCTGTTACCAAGCGCTGACCTGGCAGCTTGCTGGTCATGCATCCGACACGCTCGCATCTCTACTTGTGATCTACGTCTGAATCTCGTCCTTCCAGAGGACTGCCAGGTAGGAGGAGGCCGGTTTCCTCTATCCACCTTTTAGTTCTTTTTTGCTAAAACAGAGCTCTCCAGCAGTAACCAATTTGCCCTGCGGTTTGCAGAGGTGAACAAACATCCTTTGGAGGAGAAGGGGGATGCCTTTAATCACAGGCTGACGTGTCAGAGTTCAAACACAGACCTTGGGATGCCTCCATGGGCCCTTTCCGTAATGATACCCTCACTGCCTTGTTATGTACTTGCTTTGCTCCAGCCCAGCAGAATTACAGGTGCTTTTGTTGGGGCACAGCAGTCGTCTGGCAGGACTGGAGAAAACGGAGCTTTCCAGCAGCAAAAGCAATTGCACTGGGAAACTGCTCCAATCCCTCCTCTGCCACCCCTTCTCCTCTTTCCACGGGCATGGGGTCAACTGCACCTCCTGACCAAGGCAGCAAAGCCCACGCGGGGCGGGGGGCTCTGTGTTGGCTCATGCTTGGCCCCGGCAGACACCAGGGCCCCGCTGCGTTGCAGCCACATGGATGCTGCAGGGGCTAAAAGCAGCCTGTCCCGCTGCTCCTCACAGCTCCTCGGGGGACTGGGGCCCCGCTTTATTTGCTATCCCGTACGTAGTGGTTGAGGGGAGGGTGCAGATCCCATGGGGGGGGCTCCTTCCCCCAGGGGTCTAGGGCAGGGACAGGAAGGGCACCCGCAGCTCTTGTGCTAAGAAAGGATAATGAGAAAAATACTGGGGTTTTTTAACACTTTCCTAGGTGGTTGCAATGACTGCACCAGAAGCTTTACCTGCCTTCTTTTTAAGAGAAGCTGGGATTGTTATTATGATAGTATCAATGCAAAAGATGTCGTTTTTAAAGAAGCAAACAAACTGTCCTTACCTGCACTGCCTGCAATAGCGAAGATCTTTCTACTAGAAACCTTTTAAAAATCTGGACCTTTTTTTCCTTTGTTTAAATAATGTAAGTAGCCTGGCATTTTTATATTTTGAATTTCAAATGAGTCTGAAATTTCGCATCTCAGAAGAATGCTTAACTCTTCCACTGATGCTTTTTAATATTTTTTTTCCAACCCTTATGTCAGGCTTTTGTAAGTCCCTTAAAAAAGCTGAACACAAAATACCAGCAGGTGCCACAATCCCTATCTTTAAGGGACTTTTTGCTGAACTAAGAATTGGCCCCAGCAAATGAACTTCGCTGTACTTTGGAAAAAACCACGCATTCACCCAGCCTTGGCAGTCTGGATCTCCTGCTGCTAACCGGGCACAAGGAATAGAGGAGGAGATTAATGACACTTATCATCACATATTACCCTGCACCACATTGCTGCCCATAGTGTGCAGCTGAACAGAAAGATTCTCACCTCTTTCAAACAGCTTTTTTTAGGGGGAAAAATGACGATTTCTTACACATTTATGTTCTAAATGCGAGTCAGCTCTGATGGCAAGATGAGCTGGTTGGAAACCCATAATATGGGCTTGTCTACAGCATCGGTTTAATTTGTTCAGGGAGCACAGAAAAAAAAAAACACCAACCAACCACATGGACCAGAGCGTTGGGGCATGCCATAAACCCTTAGCTAAAGTAAGCAAGCTAGATTATGCTTACAGGAACTTGCTTGCGTAGCCATGCCTTTTATTAAGATATAACAGAAATCCTTTCAGTCCTGCTATCAAGTTTTGAAGCTGGCTGGAAGCCAGTTAGTGGCCGAGCCTGTATCTCTCTTTACATGACCAAAGTAAGCCAAAAGATGATCTACGCTGTGATAAACTTATTTATTAAAATACTTGAGACTTAACTTATTAAATAGTTTATATATGAAAATAGTTATTGCATTTCTTGCATAGGAATAGCTATTCTGTATGAAGCAGCTTTACGTTAGTAAGCCTGCAGTACAGTTAAGGTTCTGTAAAGCAGACAGCTCTGGGATCAAGATTAAGTTGGTCTGAGTATCTGTGCACAAAATCACTGATTTAATCAAGTTTGGTGAAATTGCACTTCTTCTGCAAACCATTGCAAATAAGATTCAGGCAAAAAGAAACCAGTCTGTGCACAGGCTGTCCTACCGGGACTGGGTTCATGCGGAGGGTGGCCTCAGGATGCTCTCGAGGCTGAAACGGGTCCCTGCCCTGCTCCGAGGGTGCCCAAGGGGCATTTCAACGCTGGGTGGAGAACACGTCCCTGGGGCTGTGTGACCACAGGACAGACACAGAGACAGGCGGACATGCACGTACAGGCACACGGCTGGACTTGGGTGGGGAGCGGGCAGCGCCGGCCAAAGCGAATCCCCAATGGCTTGTCCCAGCCGAGCGCTCGCTTCTCTGGGGAGCTGCCATGGGTGTGAGGAGGAGGAGGAGGAAGAACAGAAACAAACTTACCTTGTGAAACTTTGATGGTGAACAAAAGGAGGCAAAGGAACATGAAAGAGAGAGAGAGGGAGAAATGTAACTGTAGACGATATATCCGAAACACATGGAGAACCAGAAAAGAACGAATAAATCGGGGCTGCAGAGTAAACAGAGAACAGCTGCTCTACCATCAGACATTCACACCAGGGCTAAACATTATTTAAAATCCTTGTACTTGAAGTAGGTTGTTTCATTTGAGGCTTTTGTTTAAAGAGGATGGGGGAATCCTCATCTGCTTTCCAGCTCACCGGCCCCGAGCCGGACAGGCTGGATGGACTAAAACCTCTGAGTGATGCTCCCACAAACATTTTCCTCCATGGCATCGCTATTTCACAGGTTTGACCGAAGGGGAACTGCTGAAGGAAGGCAGCAAACAAGACATCACGGCATGCCGGATGGTCCATGGCACACCGTTCACGGTCCAAGAGCTGGGAAAACTACACCTGACGGCTTTTTGGCAGTTTTGCTGCTGAGTTTGCTTGTGCCCACAGATAACTCACAACCGCAGCATGCCTCAGCCCGGCTGGGTGCTGCAAACCCTGGTGGTATTTAACATTCCTACAATATTTTTAAGAACTTACCCTACCACAGCATTTGGTAGGAAACTGCACAGGGTAGTTTTAACTACTTTCCACAGGCATAGTTTGGGGGACGGCTCTATTTAGATTTAAAAAAAAAAAACACATAATAGGTGTAAGCGGGCAATTTGTCCTCAGAATTTCCTTCATCTCATGAAGGAAACTGGCTGGTTTAGGATGTTGTTCTCTTCCGAGTCTCCCAAGCGCTTTCTGCTCCCTTTCCTTCCCAGGGCAGCTGCGTTACCTGCCCTAGCAGGGGCCCTGCAGAGAAGAGAGGCTCGGTGATGCTTTCCAATGTCCCTCAGAGCCAGAGCGTACAGTAACCATGCAATCATCTGCTCCTCCTTCTGGCAAGGTCTGAGTGCTGTAATTAGCAAAGCAATGACAAGTGGACAGCATGATTATGGGTAATTTCTTACTACTGGCTGGCAATCAGTCCCTGAGAGTCAGCTGCCCACTGCAGAAGCAGGGGCTGCAGCAGGAGTCCCCGTCCTGTGAAACCACAAGCAATGGCACCTTTGCTCGTTCATAGGCGCGCCCACGCAAGTCGTTAATTCAGAGGCCAGAAGCTGAGCGAGGGCTTCCTTCAGAAACCAAGCTTGACTTCTTGGCTGCATTCATTAGAGGCGAAACAACGCCTGGACAAACAGTCCCTGACTTCTGTCCCCTATGCCACCTCAGTGCGACATTACTATATTGATTTCTGTGGTATTTCTGTCAAGAAATGGCACAAAACCTTTTGTAACGAGCTCTGAGCAGCTAGGGAGTTCCTGGAAAGGCCATTCCTCTGTGCTCATTCTGCACGATGCAGCTAATGAAGACATGTGCTGCGTGGGCTGGGGACAAGGTGTGCCTTTAGTGGGGGGAAACTTGCCCGGAAAGCCTTAGGAGGCTCATTTTCCAGTTGGCCTTGGCCAGCTAATTAGCTCTGTTTTGCCTCAGCTCCGTGCCTCGTCCCCGCAGCTGTGAGGAGGGGTTTGAGGAGAGCTCGGTGCGGCAGCACTGCCCAGTCACCACCAAGGGCAGCTGGATATTTGCAGTGGCAAGGGGAGAGTCCAGATTATTTTTTTTGCAAAAGAATTAAGTGCTTCCTTTTAATCTACCTTTGCCTTCAGACAGCAGGTAAACCGAAAAAGGGTTCCCAAAGCCATACGGCTGCTTAAAGAAGGTATCATCTGTGGCATTTAATGGGGCCAGCTGGCAATTCATTTAAATTAGTAGAGAAAATGCCCCATGCCATGGTGCTGCCAAAAATAAAGCGTGACAGTAAAACTGCATTCAATTAATCTTCTTTCTGGGATTCACCTCACTAAAGGGCACTTTTCAGGAGGTGAAGGCCAGACGGGACCCCTCGAGGTCAGTCATTCTCTTCCTGTGTCCCAGCTTGCTCCTGACAGACGTGGGTCTTCCCGCTCTTGGGGTCCTCCAGTGACAGAGAGGGCAGATCCTGCCATGATGCTTCTTCAGCATTTTGACCTTACTGGAGGGAAAATGTCTCCTAATTTCCACATGGATCTTTCCTGCTGTTAATTTAAGTCTGTCTTAGGCTAAACTGCTTCCCTCTCACATTTACTGTTCTCTTCGTTGCCTGCTGTTTCATGGTCCTCTGGACTCTCTCCAGGTTGTCCACTTGAACTACAGCCTCCAAAGCTGGCCACAAGCCTCGATGCAGCTTTACATGTGCTGAGAAAAGTGAGGGGACCAGTTTATGTCCTACAGGCTCTGCTCCTACCTGCCTGGGCGGTGTTTGTTCCCTCCACAGCAATGTACTCCTGTGCAGCTTGTGACTCATTGCAGCCACCACATCCTTCTCTGAAAAACAAGTTGTTCCCTAGCGTGTATTTATGCAGTTGATTAATCCTTCCTTAGTGTCTTGGACTTGTCCCTACTGAGCAGCATTTATTTATTTTTTCAGACTGTTTCTTCGATTTGCTTGAATCCGGACGCTGCCCTCGCTGTGCCTGCCATCCTTGCAGCCGACGGTGGTGCGGGGCTGGTAAGCCCTTTCTCTGGTCCATCGTCAAGCCAGGAAAGAAAATACTGAATAGAGCTGGATTCAGGAGGGCCCTTTCAAAACACCTCTCCTTAGATCTTTCTAGTTCAGGAAAATGCATTTAGGGAACAGTTCTCAAGTGCGTTTTCAGCCAGGCCAGATCTCCCTGGCTTGCTGGTAGGAACACTGTGTGAGACGGTGTCAGCGCCTGAAAGTCAGGAGGGATGGCTGACTGCTGCCGCACCCACAAAATGAACCCCTCTGCCACAGAAGGGCATCAAGCCGGTCTGACACAGCTTGCTCTTGACAAACCCAGGTTGACTTGCTTCCTTTCTTTTTATTTTCTACATGCATGCAGGTAACTTGTTTGATTACTTCTTCCAGGAATTGAACTTCACCTGATTGGCCTATAATTCTTCTCCTTTTCCCCTCTTTGAAGACAGTATAACATTACCCCCAAAGCTCTCCCCTTGGAGCAGGCTCCTGCAGGGCTCCCCTTTAATGGCTGAGAATTAACACTAGAAGGTGAAAAACTGCAACAAGCCTCCCTAACTCCCACCCAGCTCTCTACCAGCTAACGTACAGGCAGGCCCTGATCCAGGGAGGGAGGCACTCATCCCTCAGGGAAAGCCAGAGAGGAGTCCCACAGCCCCACCTGCTTCCCGCCCTTCTCCTCGCTGCTGGCCCCCCTCAGCTTAGACACCACCCGCTCTGCCCTGCCTTTAGCCCATGAAAATCGTATGGCACCCTTACGGGAAGCATGGAAACAGCCATTTCACGGCAAGGAAGAGACTAGAGGTGGGCAGTGGTTTAGCATTTTTTAACTCTTCCCCACCTAAATAGAGATTTGAGTTGCAACGGTGTACCATTTCTGTCCAGTGCATCAAATTGTTTCTGTTTGCACACAAATCCAAACCAAAGCAAAATGTTTCCTGGCAGGGTTTTTAAATGAAATGTCTTATTTCTTGCATCTGAAATGTTGTTTCATTTTTAAGTTATTACTTCTTTTTTTTGAACATGAAAACAAAACATGAAGAAACAAACCATTTTGGCTCTGACAGGGCTGTTTGATCCAGCTGGGAGCAATTGATCACTTTTGTTCTTCGTTTTGATTGAAAAATGAGTTTTTTCTTTTATTCTCCATCAACCGAGAACTGCTTTATTTAGCCATTATTTTCTCTGCATTGTAAGTAAACTTAAAACCCAGCTATTTAATGAGACAGCAAGAAACTGCCAGGGGCTGCAACTTAGATTACATACAGCTGGTTAACATAAAACATGTTGACTCCTCTTACCCTTCCCTATTGCCACCAAAGCAGCTGGGATGAGATGCTGTTGCTGTGGTCGAGGACCTCTTGGCCTGAGCATCCCCACCACGTGCTGCTCACCCACCCTCTGCCTCCCAAACTGGTGGGGTCCAGCCAGGCACGGGGAAGAGCTTTGGGGAGATACTTCCAAGCTGTATGTTTTTTTCCCAGCAACCAAACTGGAACACCAGGGAGACCCTCCTGAGACCCAGCCCCTCTACCCAGAGGACATACACAAACAGGACTATGGAGAAAAGCAAGTCATGGTTTCAGCTGCAGCTCTCTAGCTGGACGGATGCTTTCCTGCCTCTCCCCACAACTGCAGAACTGGGTCTGCCAGGCGGTGTGCTGTGCACGGAGGCTGTCCAGCAGAGAAACAGCAGGAGAGCATGTGGTTATGAACACATAATTACGGGATTACACACAAATTGGGCAGGTTCTTAAAGACACATCACAGATGTACACCAATTCACAATTTATCCTCGGAAATAACTTGGGGTAGCCCTGCTCTGCAGGTACATCTTAGAGGAAACTTGGCATGTGGTTTGCAGGGAAAAATGAAGGGCAGTGCTGCCTTTGTCCTGAGGAAAGCCTTTTGCCTTGCTTATGCTCAGGTTTTAATATCTGTCGTTTGCTCTGCGTGGGGATTGCCCTTAACTCAGCCTGTAAATTGAAGTTGGCTCAGAAATTAGCAGGTGGTTTGGTGACAGGGTTTAACCCCTGGGTTTGGCAGCTGAAGATGTGCACTGGTTTCCTGCTGGTTTTTTCAGTTTCATCCATTTCATCTTTAGGCAGGTGCCTGGCAATTTCCTGAGATCCTCTCTCCTCCTCTGTCATGCAGCCACAGATGACAAAATGGAGCCCTTTCAAACCAAAAAGCAAAAGCTGCTGGTAAGAAGTTCTCTGGGAGAAGCGCTTGCTTTGGGAACTGCCTGCCCTGCCAGCCTGAAGGATCTCAGACCTGTTTGGTTTGGGGCAATGCCCACCGGCCTCTTGGAAAGGGAGTGGGGTCTTGCAGACGCAATCAGCACCCTGAGTTGTGGGCTGCTTCTGGCTTTAGAGGCGAGGTGAGGTTGTCACCTTAATTCTCTGAGATATGATGCAGGTGATATGATACAGATATGATATAACTTTTACACCAGTAAAAGTCTTTAGCAGATAAAGTTACAGAGCCTGTATTCTAGATTGGTAATATATACTAACTGGGTGACCTAAATTATGTACGTGTAAAAAAGGATTCCTCTCTTCTTCCCCTAGACTAATGTTTTGGAGGCTCCTTAAAGGGTGTAGGGGAAATCCTTCTAGGAGTAGCTAAACAGTCCTGGCTCAGCCTAAGAACTTGGTGTGAAACATGAAAAAAAGCCTTTGGGTAAATGTATCTTGGGGAGGAAGGGGAGGGTCCAGGAGAGTCCCCAGCGCTTTTCTGGGGACAGCTGGCCCTGGGTTCTGCTCCCTGGGAGCAGAACCGGCCTCGTGGGAAGGTCTCGCTAACTGGAGAGACGCAGCCCGAGTCGCGAGGGAGAAAGGGCCGTCTCATTCAAACATGCACGCAGATGCGGCCACGGCAGAAGGGGCTCCTTCTGTTCACAGTGCTGGGGGGCCTCACCCCTTCCCGCACTTTTCATTTTATAAAGGGGAAAGGAAGATCCTAACCCATGTGGTGGGATGGGAGGCTCTTCCAGATGGCCCATCCCAAGTGCCTCTCAGCAACTCCTCTGCCTACTGTGTTTCTCATGGACTTGCAGAGCCTGTCCTGTGGCTCTTCTTCCCTACAGTGCAGTCCGATGGCTTGCAGGGGCGTTAGCTGGGCCACGGAGGGGAGACGTCGGGAAGGTGAGTGTGCTGTACTTACTTGCGAGAATGACCATGTCCATCCCCCAAAATATACTCATAATCCAGCCAACCATCACGATCGCCGTCAGGATCTGAATCAGAGCAGCAGCAATGTTCAGCCAGAAGACACAGCACATGTGCCTGTCCGGGAGGTCGGTCCGGGCTCCGCACAGCACGGTGAAAGCGGATACAAACGTTCCTAGGGAGAGAGCAGCAACAAAATGCCCAGTGAAAGCCATGGCTTCGTGCCAAATTCCTTCCCTTAGACCCACTTCTCATAGCATCCCACTTCTTGTGCTCCCACTGCAGTGCTGAAAAGCTGGAAACACTTTACAGGAGGACAAATGGAGGCACAGCCACATCTCACTCGAACACGCTACTGTCTCCTATTGAATTACACCGATACGTATACTTGAAAACCAGGACAGAAAAAACACTCTTAGGGTTTTGGCTCCTTCCCCCCCCACAACAGTAACCACTTATGCATTGTAGGCGGTTTACAAGGGAGTGCTGTGTGTCTGTGGAAATACCAGCCTACCTTTTTTCTGCCTGGTGGCTCTCTCTTGGGGAGAACATTTACTACACAGAAGCTCTAAAAGGGAAAATTGCACCCAGAGTCAGAGCAGGACCGGCTCTAGAAAGCTGTACGGCTCTGGCAGTCTGTTACTATTCACAAATACTGCTCTAGAAGGAGCACACAAAAAAAAAAAGGAGTGCTAACGTGGCACTGCATCTTTGCACAACGCTTTCCCCAGTTGCAAGTTGTTACCTGAGAGCATGTTTTAACAAAGCAGAGGCAGCTAAACCAGTGCTGGAGCCAGGTGACCTGGCGTCGCAGCCCTTGGCTCTGCTTGAGGCCAACTTGCAAACACCCTTCAGACTTCCTAAACCGATTCAGATGAAGGATCTCGTTGATGTATGAAAGTTAAAGATGGGGGAAAATGCCTACACCACAGCAGTCTTTACAAAGATTCTTCCTGAATTTACCACATTGGACAAGCCCGATCATTTATTCGCAGCTGATGTCCTGGGCCCATGGCTAGCTGAAACCTGCAGCTCGGGGAAGCCTTGTCTGTCCCACAACCAACCTGCAGAAACACACAGCATGGGCAAAGAGCAGAAGAAACTGTTTCTGACCCCTATAATGTACAAGCTGTCAGCCAGGAGGTTCAGTCACCTGATCTGAGTATGCATTTCAACACCTCTTATCATTATGAATTGTCTTTGGGTTTTTTTAATATAAATACAGGATTGCTAAGGTAGGTACAAAGGTGTAATGTGGATTTTACTGGATAATGTAGTTCTGTGAAATGCTTTCTTTAATGAATGTCTCTTGAATTAAAAATCCTGCAGCATGATGTCCAGTGGTTACTACAAAAATTGCCCTTTTTCCTATCAAAGGATGGAAGCCTGCGAACGCCCTGTAAGATGTGAATGAATGAGCTCATCTTCAATGCACACAAGTGCCTTGTTGAACTCGGGGGAAGGAGGGAGTCCCTTGGTTTGACTGAAGATGGGGAAGAAACACTCAGTTTACACCTTTCCAGAAGACCTCACCAGACAGAGAGAGCAGAAGGATCTGGTTAGGAGCAAAATACCATTTCGTCCTGCACTGCCAGGGTGGTGGAAGAGATAATCTCTTCCGTTGCTGCCTCTCCTTCAGTGGGTCAAAAGGAGAACAGGCAGTTAAGATGCCAAAATGCTGGGGAAGGCTGGCTACAGCCTATTTTTAATCTCACCATCCTCTGCAGGCTTCAACTCCAGCATTTTCCTAACACTCCACCAGCTCCTAAAACCCCGCTCGTCTTCCTGCCGCTGGCTCAAACTGATTTCGTACTCCCACCCGCTCCCTTTGCCGCACGCCGAAGCCGGGCACGGAGCAGCCGCGGAGCGGTACTGCGGCGGGGGAGTGGGTGAGCGCTGCTGGGCGGTGGGAGGCAGCCCCACGGCAGAGCATCGCCGTGTGAGAAATCCCCCCGGGCTTCGCCCTCTGACTGCTCAGCTTTCACAGGCAGGGGTTCACTCCCTTATCCACTGAAACAAAAGGGTCTGCACAGAGGAAAAGGGGAAATCATGTTAATCCCAAAGGGTGTTGTATAAGTCTCCCTGTTGCTTGTTAAAAGAAAGGCTGTCTTTTGCTCTGTGGCTTTGTCTTCCACGTCTTTTGTGTCCTCCATGTGGGATTACGTGAGCTCTCTGCCCTGCTTCACCTACCTTTTTTTTTTTTTATAGTTTCTCCAAAGCAGAAGGAAGCCTGGAATATTCCCCCATGCTTCCCGAAACTGTTGTCTGCAAAGTTACACCACAGCACTCTCTGAGATTAAATATGGATTGAGGCAAGATCAGAGACTGGGTGTTTATGTTTTCCCATCAGGATGCAAAATCTTGCCAAATGGAAATGCATGTCTCCTTTTAAAATGAAAATGAAAATCTTCCCCTCTCGCCTTACCTTTAACTCTTCCAAGATGTGTTACAAAAAAGGTTGTAAATGAGCAATAATTCTTAAGCTACAGCTTCAAATCCTTCCAGTGAGGCTTTTAAGATTTTTACATCATTAGAGTGAGGTGCTGAATTAGCTAATTAATCCCCTAAACACCACAGTGACTAAGCTAATGTCTAGTCCCATTCAGAAAGGAATAAAGCAAATAAAGCAGTTAAGTGTCCCTCTCTGGACAGGGAATTGATACAGAAACTAGGATTAAAATCTCATGAACCTTGGCTTCTGATTCCCTCTTCAGGCCACTGTCCTATTCATGGGAGCCAATTCATTTTCCAATGCCAGTGCATTTTCTTTATTAATTATGATTAGCTAATCTTTGGGAGGTTCCTGGCATTTTTAAATACAAGACTTGAGACATGCCAGCAGACAAAATGGAAGTATTTTTCCTCTAGTCCACATATGCTTTAAAATGTGAAGCAGAAGAAATGCATTTGCCAAGGTAGATGTTTTCCCCTTAAGAAGCCATCATAGTTGCACATTGCCGAATATGGAAGCATTTGCATCTGGAAGCAGAGAGGTGGAGAGGAGGAGGAGGAGGAGGAGGAAGGCAAGCAAGCTGATACCGCCTGGCTGCGTCAGAGCTGGGGCACCGAACCATTTCCCTTCCTGACCCAGCATTCAGACACTTGAATACCTATAGCCCAGAAATCATACACTTGGTACAGAAACTGCAGCTGGGATGATGTTGGCCAAATAAATCAGCTGCCCAAAAAGGTCTCAGGCTGAGAGTGTAACCAGCACACACAAACTGCTAACTTTGCAAGCAGATGTAAACTAAAAGCCCCTACAGCTATGCCAGCATAACATAAGAAAATTGTATCAAGCATTTCTTATATCTTCCCAATGAAAAATACCCAAAATGCAGTAAAATCTGGGATTATTCTAAATTGTGAATTAATACAGCCTCTTTGGGGACAGGGGAGGCAGTGGAGAGGATGTCCTACGCTACCTAACGAGTCTGTCGTTCAGCCTCACGGGGCATCTGCAGTGGGCCCATTGCAATCACCTGGCTGAGCCATACGGCCCCCCTGGCAGCGGGGGCCAGCAGTGGGTGGGAGCTGAGGTTTGCCCTTCTGGAGCAGCTGTGGGGCAGAGGGTGAAGGCACCATGTGCAGCGAGGCTGGGAAGGGGTGGGAAGCCGAGCTTGCTCTTTCATCTCATCTCGTCTCACTTGGGGCAGTGTCAGCCAGCCGGGGCACCGCGCGCCATTTTCGGCAAGGGAAGAAAGCCTCTGCGAGCCTGTGTTTGCTTGTGCTGTCAGCAGAATCAGAGTATTTTTAGATTACACCAGTAAATATGGAAAGCTTTTTGTTTTCAACAGTTTAACCCATTGAACACGAAGGGGATGTGTTATCTGTAGGACAACACTGTAAAGAGAGAGAGCCCTTTCTCTCCTCTCCGCAGGATAAAGTCCCCTCTCCCAAGGATGCTGGCACCCTGGCAGCCACGGCATTCCCAAGAGCCTCACCTGCTGGTTCCTGGCCTCACAGAGTACACCGACATAGTATGAGAGAGGAATAGTTTGGTTTTTTTCTCTTAGAGGAAGAACTCACACCCTGGAGAGAGCTCTCCTGGTTTACTACCGTTTGGGTCACTCATCCAGGGTGGAGGAAGACATGAGGTCAAGCCCGTGGCTTGTTCCGAGCACAGTCTCCTCCATGCTATCCGAGTGCAGCAGTGACTGTGTTATGGAATGTCTTAAGCTGCATGTGAGAAGTTTTGCTCTCCTGTTTTTGCCAGAAAGACTATCCTGGGCACTTCTGCAGGAGCTTCAGCCAGACTTGGAGCTTGGCATGTTTCATGTGGAGGACCTGGCTGGGAGCAAACTTCTGATGGCACCTTCCCAGAAACATCAGAAGCGGGAGCCTGGTTGGAACCAGGGTGCAAACCAGAGCGAGATGAGACGGTGATGGCCACAGTGTAAGTGTAGGTAATTTGAGCACACAGACAACTTGTTAGTGGGCTTCCCACTGACTACCAGATACCTGAAACTTCACAACAGAAAGCATCTCTGTTGCAAGGAAATCATATCTGATGAGCTGCCCTGTTACAGGTGGAGGAACAGCAGAAACCCAAATTATTGCAGTCAGGGGCAGCATGTGGAGCAGCTGCTGCTGGTCATGGTCCCTACCCTACAAAAGCCTGGAGCCAGGGAGGGGCTGGGAAGCACCCCTTCCTCTTCCTGCAAGCCTGGAGGTCATTTAAGATGTTCCCCTATAGCAATGGGAGTAAATAAGGCAGTGGAATGGTGCCTCCTTTCCTGTTCCCAGAGGGAAAAATGGGACTGCGTCATGATGCTGGAGCACAGCTGCAGGTAAGCACAGGGAAAGATGGGAAGGAGAAGGGGAATGAAATTTGAGGTGTTTGTGGGAGCAAGGAAGGCTGTTGGATCGATGGTGGAAGATGTAGTTAATGAGTGTGTGTTTTGAGGGGATGAGATGTACCTGTATAGCTGTACTGTGTCAGGGGAGTGCTCTGTGTGGGGACACGTCTGATGTGCCTTTGAATTTTTTAAGTAAAATGATTATTAGCTGTCACTAGACAGTGTTGGCAGGTGTATGAGGCAGATGTTGTGGATGTGCTGAAAATTCATGAGATGTGCTGGTTCTTGCTTGTACGAGTCAGAAAAATTGTGCGAGAAGGGTAATAAAGATTGCACTTGTTTCCTCAGTATTACAGTGAATGTGGTATCTATTGGTTAAGACATCCTTGGGTCCTAAGTGTCCTGAATTTGTTTTTATACTCTAGTTTGAACTGTAAGGAGTTGTTTCAGTTGTTAAGGCCTTTCATCCTTAGTATCAATCCATATGCTAAG
>NW_009202433.1:8740-28652 GCF_000690835.1 Fulmarus glacialis | reverse complement strand
AGAACTGCTAAAACTTGCCCAAGAAAGGGCTATAGCAGCATCTGCTAATGCTGAAAACCTTTCCTCTCTGCTTACGTGGGTAGAGCTGGGCTACACGATAAAACAAAATTGCAAAACATTAACACTCAGGCTGACTACCTGCTGAAGTTTCCTAAAGCAGAGAATTGTTTGTGTCTTTGCTTGAGAAAAGAGACACAGGGTAAAACCCCCTGGAAGCATTCTGGCCAGTGCAAGTCCTCACCAGTGTCCCCAGTTCCCCCCCCCCCTCCCCCCCCCCCCCACTGGAACTCAGTAGGGCTTAGGCCACATCAGAGAGAACCTGGCAGCATAGGTGTATTGCCTAAACCCTCTGAGATGAATGCTTTCTTTCCAAGCTTACTGTAGCTCTCTGAACAGAAGAGGCTGGTCCAGAAGAGCATTTGATGTACCTGTATATGAACTACGGTGGCTGTTGCGGTTTGTAAGCACAGTGCTCTTGTCAGGGTCTCCACTATGCCTCCTCAGAGAGTTGTGATTGCAGGCAGGGAGCATGCAGCAAATCTCTCTGATTTGCAGCAAAAGCAGAGGTGCAGAGGCTGGAGGGTGTCCTCCTGAGGAAGCTAACTATTCTCAAGTGCTTGGGCCTGGCTCCATGGCCAGATGTGCTCCTTTGTCAGGAGGCATATTCCCACCCAGTTTCTTCAGAGGCACTCAAAGCAAGCAGTGGAAGACACCAACCCACTTGCCATTCGGCCTCCTCTGAAAATAGGTGCACACAACTACAGCTGCATTCCTGGAGCAGAGCGTCCAGCTGAAGTGTCTGTGGCCACCTTGCACCGAGCAGCTTGGGAGCACTGAAGAATTCGTGCTGCTGCAATGGGTTGGGGCCAGTGCTTAATCTAGGGTATGGAGGCTGTCATTTACACAGCAATTCTTCACCTGTTAGTGGGTGCTGGACTTGTTCCTCTTGAAATACAAAGAACGTAGAAATGGCAAGACTGCAACGCATCAGCAAGGTTTAGGTGTCCCACCCGAGAGAACATGCAACCAAAGTGTCAGTGGCATCCCCTGCATCCTTCCCCTTGTAGTTCATTTCAGTCATGGAAGTAAGCCAGGACTCAGTGCAATTACCTGGTTTTCTTCTAGAAATAATGGTGTTTTAGGCCAACTTCTTAAAAGCTTGGTTTTTAGGCTAAAGGTTAATTAAACAGCCACTGGCAAACCTTCTTCCCCTTTCCAGTATCCATACAGACTAAAGCCTACCCCTGCCAAATACAGTGCAAGGGGGCTAGGGCGGATAGGTGACTTTAACGATTTGAGGAGGAAGAAGAGCAGGAGCAGTGGACAGCTTAGAAAACAGGAGGCTTGCTTGGCCCCAGGCAGCAACTCTTGGAATCGAAAATCTGGATCCCACGTGCACAGGCCAGGCGTAACAAGCACTGCTGCAAGGGGGGAACATCAGTGATGTGCAGACACGTGGTGGCAAAGTGATCACCTGCCAATGCCAGGTCTCACGGACAGCGGTGTGGGCAGGACCGAGGCAAGAACAGCGGGAACCGAAGGGTCGGAGGGGGAGAAGAGAAAGGGAAGGAGGAGAGAGCGGAGGCAGCAAATGTGACAGAACCTATATGTTGCCATGGAGAGTAGCTCATGAATTTTCCTCCATGGCCTGCTATTAAAGATGCTTTGTTTAGCTTCTGCCAGCACGTTGTTTTTATTTTCCCCTTCCCTATCGGAAGGACGTTCAAAGTGAATTCCGGCTCTGTGCGGTCCTTTTGGCCTCGCTATGGACAAAAATATACAGTCGCTTGACGAGTGAGAGCTGGTGCGTGCAATTCTTATCTCCACAGGATTTGTTCCAACTCCCAAGTCTGCAGAAGGCAGGCTTGTATATAGGATTAGCTTTCTGGTTTCCCTACGTACATGAAAAATGTCCAGCATGTCCCAAAGCATTATATGCCCATGATTGATTACAACTGCTTCAGTACATCGCTGTAGCTCCAGCACTGAGCTACTGCTCTGCATCTGTTTGTTATTAGGAGGTTTGTGTCATGTGGTCAGAACAGACTTGACAGCATTTATGTGGCATCTACAGAAGACAGCCCACGTGCAAGTAAGACAGCATTGCCTTTGCATCAAAAATGAGACTTTTCTCATATTTAATGCTTTAGAAAAAGTTAACTCTCTTGAAAATGCAGAGTTTTTTAACACAAACTTCAAAACTTGACTGCAACAAACTTTCACAGACTTCCAAGGCTAAAAATACACAGTGAAATCTTAAATTACGTGGGGAGGGGCCACATGAAGGTGAAATGACTTACTAAAGCTTTAATTATACACGGAGCCATTGGCATTATTTTTACTCTGCAGCACTGCAAAGTTTTGAATGCTTAAGAGCAGCCACCCATAAATAGTGAGATTGCAGTACAGCTTGTTCCACTGCCAGACATTCCACAATCCTTGGGTGAAGTTTTCCAATCCGGTCCTATGGTTTAATTCTGTTGACTTGATGCTTAAAATTAAGGGTGTGCTTGAAGTATTTGAGATTGGAGAACTTCTGCTGAACGGCGATGTGGGGCCCAACTGTGTAACCCACAGTGGTGGAGCAGACCTCAGACTTCTGCCAGGACTTGCTGCTGCTGAGTTATTTTTGCAAGTTGTACCTGCCTGACTCCCAAACTACTTTTTTCCCCTCTTACATAAAAGATGCGGTCCCAGAACTGCCACTGACATTTTGCATCATGCTTTATAATAGTATGAACCACTGAGGAAAACTAGTAATTTCCCAAAATTAAAGGGGGGGAGAGTGGAATTACTACACAGAAACCTAGATATAGGAAACGGGAAGGGTGTAGTGTACCAAACAATACCTGCACTCACAGAAAATTAATTGTTTAAGGTAAGTCCATTTACACAAGAAGTATCATCTTTTGCCATATTTCCAAGATACCGTGCCTCAAGGAGAGATTCTTTGCCATGCTTAACTGACACACAGGTCAACTCTCAACACGACACCAATCTGTTGCTTATTCCCAACTTCTTCCCGATGTAACACTAGTACCTCACTGACAGTCATCTTCCCTCCCAGCCTGTTCTGGCTCCTGCTTGGGTCACTTGAGAATCCCCGGCTGTCCAAGTTGTACTGTAGCCATTCACTACACCTGTGCCGCTGACTGTGATGGTATAGAGAGATGCGCTGCTGGATGTAAAGAAGTCGGGCACAGCGAGCAGCCTAGCAGCTTGAGCTCCACATAGACTAATCTGGTTTGCTTCTTGCTCACAGCTAGTCTGGCTTGGTTAAAGCTAATATGGGTCCCTGGTAGTGTTCTACAGTTTGTAAGGTAGATGTTTGCTACGAAGCAGACCACTGGCGGCCTGCACGTTGCAGAGAGGGAACAAAGAGCCAGGGAGGCTACATGACATGTCCCTTGTTCTGCTGCTAGCCAGGGGCGCTGCTATGAAAAGAATCGAGACACTGCAGCCTTGCTTCTGCTTGATGCTTACTTTTTCCTTTGCTAATGGAATGAGGGGAGAATTTTAATTAATTTGCATCCTTATTAAGTATGCCAGCATTGAGAGAAATAATGTAATTGGCTTCCAATTATAACAACAAACATAAGGGAGAACAAAAGGCATGACTGCTGTTTACAGCACAAGGCACTTTGCTATAAGCTCATCTGCCCTAAGTAGATGCGTTCCTGCTGCTCTGTAATTTTATCAGCAACTTAAAAGCTCTGTTTCATGGAAACAGCTCTATTTGCTGGTTTCTCTCTGCTGTCTCCTGCCATGCAGAACTTTCTGTATTCACGCTGTCTACCATTAAACCAGGTGCTTATTCCACCTCATGCTCCCCTCTCCTCCCACCAGCTACCCAGGAACACCAGTTTGGGTGCTTTGCCATGGTCCTCCTAGTCCCAGGCTGCTTTGCATCCACCCGCTGCAGGAGCTCGGGATCCAAGCGACAGAGGAACCAAGGAGATGGGAACAACTTTCCACTAAAATATCTCTTCTTTTTAAGATTATGATCTTAACTCACAATTCTCAAGCACCTTCAGAAATCAATTTTCTGTTTTCTTGACGTACATCCAGAAAAAAACTTTGAGCCATTCCATTTTATGCTATTGATATTGAAATAATTTGGATGTGACTTTTCATGCAAACTTTACAAACCTGGAAGCTTCAAGAGCTGAATCTCCAGAGAGACCCCTTATTTCAGAGTGGCCACGAAACCTGTAAGGAAAGCTTTTTGGCTTTCTGGTACCTCCAGTTCCTAAAGGCCCCTGGAAATAAGAGCTGCGTAACAGCGGAAAAATAATGAGGAAAAGGCCATGGATTCTCAAGAGCTTTCACAAGGGCTCTAGCCAATTATACAGTGATGAACTGAAGTTTATTCTTAATTGTCTCTACCAGGGAAAGCTCGCTCTTGTCGGGCACAGAGCGGGAGGCGGGCAGGCGTGACCCTCCAGTCTCAACTTCCACACTAGAGTAAGGGCTCAGAGGGCACTCGGTGTTTTACTGGGTGAAGCCAGATCAAATGCCCACTTGTTTTCCTGCCTCTGCCCTCCTGTGTGTTAATTAAGTGCCGCTAGTGCCCATCTTGGTGTGCTCTAATTCAGCAGAAGGAAAGCAGCAGGCTAAGGGCAGAGCAAAGGTCTCTCTCTCCTGCCCTGTCTGTCCGCGTTCAGCCAAGCAGCCACAGTTCAAGGCGAGGTCTGCAGCTGCCTTGCCTCCTCGTCTGTCTTTCTGAATGCTGCCTTGCAACTAATTTAGCCCTTTGAAGCTACCTAACTGCATTTGCTCTGCTCATGGAAGGATAGATTAACTACTTCTAAGATTCACTGAGCAGTGAATCTGAGCTTGCTGCGATACCCTGGGGTCCTTAACTGTGAAGACAAATTATGTTAATTAGGGACTACCAAGACATAAGACAGAATTAATCTTATTAGAAAGTTATATGGGGATGCAGAGCAATTAGAGTCTTTCCTACAGACAAAGACAGCTGAAAGGGAAGTGCAATAAAGTGCGCCAGCCTCCAAAATCGCCCCAAAGTACAAGCTATCTTTTAAGCAGTATAGGAATATAAAACAAAACTGTGACATAAATGTTGAGATCTGCAGTGATAAGTGTGCAGGAGACTAACAAAAAGATCTTTTTTTATCCAGAAAACTCAGTGCCTGCATTTTATGAGCCAAAGTGTCTCAAACAGGGACTTAAAGGGGACATGGTAGAGTTGCACTCTGTAGCCCGGAGGTGCGGTGTTGCACCCCGGAGTCTGGAATGTGATTTGGGAGACCAGAATTCAGTCCTGTCTTTACTGCCGCTTGCTAAATTCTTCTTAACTTGTAGCTTTACTCTTGTAGTGCTGGAGTAACATAATTAAGATGTTAACACCACTACTTTCAAGTGTCTTTTCTATTTGGATAGTCCTTGCCCCAGGAAATTACCATCTCTCATGCATTTAACATGTGGGGCTGTATCACTGTTCTGTTCAGTACTACCATAAGTCAAATAATGACCAGATCTTGCTTTTATAGGACAGTTTTCACAAAAGCACTATTCTTGCTTGGATGAAACACAACCAATCTGTAGACGAGCGGTGTGGGATGAGGAGGACAAGGATCCACACAGAGCTGGGCTGCAGCCAACCCACATTCTCTTCGGTGCGGAAGGCAGGCGCTGTAATTGTAGAGGTGAAGTGCACAGCCCGAGTGACCTGCTGTCTACAGTCTTTCTCCTACAGGGAAGATGAGGAGAGGATCTGGAGTCTTCCAGAGCCTTTTCAGCTCCCCATGGAAAGGCCCCAGGCAGACCAACAAAAGCAAGTCTTTGTTGGCAGTGGAGAAACGAGCTGTGGTACCTTATGCCTGACATCACCCCAGTGCAGGCTCCATAAATAGAGCAGGCTGGAGTGACCCATGGCTTTACAGATTCTGTGAATATGAACACCAGCCAAGACAAATTAATTCAGCCCAGCTAGCATAGTTTTCTAAAAGGAAGACTGCTTACTAGGGTGGAGAAAATGTGGAGATTATGGACACTACCGCACTGTATCTGCATCAGCAGGTATCCCGTGATATACTGGACAAGGATCTGAGCAACCTGCTCTAGTTTAACCCACTTGGAGGAAGGACTAGATGACCTCCAGAAGCCTCTTCCAATCTCAGCTGTTCTATAATATTTCAGTAACTTTACCTACTCAATGCAAGGCTTAGCTGATCTATCTCAGTTTCTTTTCCCAGAGCCACATCCTCTTGCCATTACACGACTAACAGCTCTTGAACATAGACCACTTCATTATTTTTTCAATTTATTTTTGAAGAGCTGTTCTGGTTCTTAAACATCAGGTGCAATTACTCTCATAGCAATCAGTATTCCCGAGCAGAAAGCGCACTTCTGAGTTGCTGCTCATGCCGAAACAGGCGAACTTTAAGTCAACAGACCACCCCCCTTTGACGTTGCCCCTCTGAATGCATGCTCATATCAAACAGCTCAGCCAGCCTCTGAGAGGAGATGCCTTTGTACTAAGGGGAAATAATGCTTTACATAGAAGTGTGGTCTTTCTTTAAAAGTAAAAGAAATATTGACTTGGATAAAATCATCATTTCTGCAGGGTCTAGTCCTCTTTTGTCTGAAAGCAAAGCTAAAGGAAATACCGCAGCTTAGTTGAGCAGGTCAGAAATATAGATGAATACTGGGTCCTGTTCGGGAGCTGGGTTATCCACAAACAGTTAATGCTTCTCGGCCAGCCAAGACAGTTCCAGCAAGGCCTGGGCCTCTGCACAGCCCTGTAAGTGTGCTTGCGGGATTTTACATGTGGTCTTTTCAACTGAGTGCCCGCTGCACACCACCATCTCTAGGAGTTCTTGCATTCCCAATTTGCAGGAAATAGCATCTGATTTACACTTAATTCCATTACAGGACAAATTTTCCCTTTACCAAATAATTTCCAATATCTGCCATCTAGCTACTGGTCAGCATTAAATAAAAATCCATATGCATTTGTTCGTAGATACCACAAAGAACCGAGTTCCCAACATCACAATATAGCACGTAATTATTCTGAGTAAATATGAAGAGTAATACCTCTGTCATACAATGATTCAAGGACACCATTCTTCAGAGTTTAGAGAGGATTTATACGGAGAGAGATGTACCAGGGAAAGTGTTATACAAAGAAAAACTGGAAATTATCAGAGTTTCATCCTGCCTCTCATTCTTTTTTATAATTCTCATGTTGAATAGATTACAATAAGGTTAGGGACAATAGTAAAATAGTTCAACTCTCCTACGCAAGACTGCTGGAAGCACTTATCTAAATGTTAAAGGGTGCAGCTGAGATGAGTTACAGACTTTTAAATGTCCTTTCCTGACTTACTGAGAAGCCATCAGACTGGGGGCAGGGGACCAACCCTGACACCCGGCACTGACGTTGCAACACAAGACTTCACAACCTAAACAAGGATGTTGTTTCTCTGCTTCTCTATGTCCTCCAGTTTGACAAACCAGAATTCACTATGGTGCGTTCTTACCTAGTTTTCCATGGTGTTTTCTAAACAGGGCTGGTTTTTGGGGGGGTACCAGTCCTGCAGAGGAAAGGGAATTCACATTTGCGACTTGTGTGCCAGCCAGGGCCAGGACCTCCTTGTGGTGGGCAATGTATGAACCCCAGAAGATTCTCCCTATCCCAAAGAGCTCATATTGCAGTTCTTGAATATCCCCAAAGCTACTCCTGCCATACCTTCTTGGGAACTGGTGTTATGTAGTGTCTCTCTCAAGAGTCTGTGGGTCTCTGGAGCCGCTCAAAAAGCTCCATAACCTCCAGCCCACCAAGGACTGCCATTTGCACCTTGCATGGCTCCCCTGGTTCAGGATTCCAGAGCAAGCAGCAGGGAAAGCAGAGGAACGCATCTCCTTGGAAAGAAGGGGTGGGCGTGGAGGGAAAACACTTCTTTAAAGGGCAGGCACAGCTGAGGGACCATCCATCTAACCTTTATTCACTCCTATGTCGGTGTTCTTTTCCTACTGCCAAAAAATACATCTATATTGGGCCCAGATTCATCTCTGACATAAATCCATTGACTGCCACAGAGTTACACTGAGGATTAATTTGGCTCATCAGGTCTAACCTGATCTTGGCAGCAATTCAGAAGTGCAAAGAGCAGAAAGACAGTTATTTTAAATAATAGTACCAGGCCATAACAAACATTATATGCCTGCTGCTCTGTGTGAGGCTCATGAATCAAATCCAAACATGAACTTGAACAGGGCTAACATAAATATGCATCCATGAAATTTGAGCAGAATTAGAAATTGTAGAAAATTGATCCTATAGGCATACACGCACTTTCCTAACTTTTTAGCAAGTCTGTTGTGCTGTATGAGGAACAGGCTTTGCTCCAAACAGCAGCTGGTGCTGCTCTCCTTGCTCCCTAGCTGAGCAGGACCATGGTGCCTGGGGATCCTGGCAGGCTCTCCAGGCTCACCTTGTGCCCAGAAGCTGTACAACTGGGAGACTAGTTATCCAGCTCCTGTAACCCTGCAGCTTCTAATAGCTGATTTCTGGCCTGGATTCACTGTATCAGCATTCACACTATGATGTGAATTCAATTTATGGGACTGCACAGCTGAAACTAAAGTGAGAACTACACTTTACCCCACTACAGAAAAGGGCCTCTTCTAAGTCTCCTACCTCAGCAGAGTTGTCAGACTCACGCAGCTCCACTTGTCTCTCTAGCTACCCTAACCACCTTCCTCTCTCCCTTTGCCTTGTAAATGTTGCAACGTTACGTCACTTTTCTCCTCTTTACAAATGAGGCTTCCGTCCCCTCTGCTGAAACCGTTCTCACTAAGGTCTGCAAAAAGTCTGGGTGAGTGTCAGGACCTCTGCTCCATCTGCAGTATTTCTGTTTCCTGGCTCTGGAGTACATTAGGGGCTCTCTGCTCTTTGACATCTTACCATCTGCCTGCCTTTCTCCTACCATGTCCTCAACAACTCCCATTCTATATTACCATCTTTCTCTTCCTATTTCACAGAGGCACAGACTAAGCCTCTGCCATTCCCTTCTCCCTGTTTTCTGTTCCTTCCATGCCATGCCTTCTTTAAACTTCATCCGCACACGAGCCTTCATGTGCCATCTCCATCTCTATGCCAGTGACTCAAACTCCTGCATCTCTTTAGGGCACTTTTCCCACGTCCTGCCCAGTCTTTTCTGGCATCTCTGCTTGAATGTCCTCTTGTCTTAACTCGACGATGGCGAAGTCGAACTCTATTTCCCTGTGTGGTGAATGTTTCTCACTGATGACACCACCAACCACCTTCCCATCAATCAGGCTCGCAAGTGAAGAGAAAAGGAGAATTATGTATTTAATTCCATCCTCTCCTTTTCCCATGCGTTCACGTCACCCGAAATACTATTCCTTTTTCTCTCTCGCATCAACAAGTTCAATGTTTTTTTCTTACATTCACTTCAATCACTATATCCTACTCTCCAGCCACAGTTCTCCTTCACACACCATAGCAAACATTTTCGACTCTAAGACTTCATGTTTGGAGCTGATGAACATCTGTTGCTGTTATCATTTACGTACACCCTGCAACACAAAACCGCTACCCATGAATTGGCGATCTGTTGTAGTTCCTATGTGACACAAGGTAACTTGTTGCAACAATTTATTTCCGTAGTTCTGTTGTGTGATTTTTTTTTTTTCTTTTCTTTCTCTCCCAGACTAATTAATAGGTCGGGTACTTTTCTTACACATGTAGGTATCTGCAGTTCTAACCACCAAAATGACAGAAGGCTATACTTTCTCCTGCCCAAAGTCAATAAGTAGTGGCAGAGAGACAGCTGTTCACTAACACAAACTGTGGTGAGCCCATGCCTTCCCCCCACCCTTAAAGCATGGGCTACTGTGTGCTCTTTGAAAACGTGGACCATTGATATACTGCTATATACCACGATGTTATCTTCCTGCTTAGGAATTCCTTACTCTTCTATACTAATCGCTACAGCTACCTGAAGTGTATTTCTACAGTCATTATAGCTTCCTACATTTAAGCATTAAATAATCCCACATTTCTAGCTAAAATAATTCATTTTTCTTTCATTTTAGTGATAAAAATGTAGCATTTTTTCTTCCCTCACATTTTACAAAATAAGATTTTGTAAAAAAAGTACAGTATTGTACAAAAGCAACAATCTGACACATTAGAGCTATTCTGCCATCTTTTATTGTGCCTGCAATGAAAAAAAAATAAGCACATATTTTTAGCTTACTGTGCTACGCACAACAATCTGATAGGAGAAGTCTGTTATTGTCATTCAAAGGAACATTTGTTTAACCAGATGCAGTCATGAAAAATTACCTTAAATTTTACAATTAGTATTTTCTAGAGAAAAATGTCTGTGCCATGCAAAATCCAAAGACGTCAATGCATTAGGACCGCATCACAAAGCAGCTGCATCTTATTAAACTTTCCTTGGAGACAGATTGGAACAGCAAACCACGTCTCTATCTCAGATACTAGGGCGATTAGGACAGTGCAATAATCTAAGCAGAAGGGGAATGGGGGTTGCCCTCAGCTCATCACACATTGTCTCTGCCGCTCCTTCCTCCTCATGGGGAGGACTCCTCACACTCTTCCCCTGCTCCAGCGTGGGGTCCCTCCCATGGGAGACAGCCCTCCACGAACTTCTCCAGCGTAAGTCCCTCCCATGGGTTGCAGTTCTTCATGAACTGCTCCAGCGTGGGTCCCTTCCATGGGGTGCAGTCCTTCAGGAACAGACTGTTCTAGCGTGAGTCCCCCGTGGAGTCACAAGTCCTGCCAGCAAACCTGTTCCAGCGTGGGCTCTTCTCTCCACAGGTCCACAGGAAGCGCGGGCTTTCCATGGGGTCACAGCCTCCTTCGGGCATCTACCTGCTCTGGTGTAGGGTCCTCCATGGGCTGCAGGTGGATATCTGCTCCACCGTTAACCTCCATGGGCTGCAGGGGGACAGCCTGCCTCACCATGGTCTTCACCACGGGCTGCAGGGGAATCTCTGCTCCGGTGCCTGGAGCACCTCCTCCCCCTCCTTCTTCACTGACCTTGGTGTCTGCAGTATTCTTACTCCTCTCTTCTGACTGCTGCTGGTGTTGTGCAGGTTTTTCTTTCCCCTTCTTAAATATGTTATCACAGAGGTGCTACCACTGTTGCTGATGGGCTCGGCCTTGGCCAGCAGCGGGTCCGTCTTGGAGCCGGCTGGCATTGGCTCTATTGGACTTGGGGGAAGCTTCTAGCAGCTTCTGACAGAAGCCACCCCTGTAGCCCTCCCACTACTAAAACCTTGCTGTGCAAACCCAACACAGGATCAAACTCCTTCATGAGAAGTTCCTAAGGGTTGTGCAGACTATCTTAGTTCTCACCCAGAAAATACTCCTCATGTAGAAAAGGAATTTCTGCACACAGTAAAAGTACTGGGTGCTTGTGTCTGGGCTGACCAAAATCAGAATCATGGGTGGGCCTGGTGTGTAGGTGGAGCAAACCAGTATAAATGCACAATTTGTGAAGGATCACTAAGCACAGAGGGAGCTCAAGGCTGCAGAGCTCCCTTGGCAGTTCCTACTGTATTCTCCTGCAAGAAACTAGAGGCAGCCCAAGACTCTTTGGAAATCTTTGCATTCTCCTTTGCAACTTGCTCTGTACTCTTCTCAACTGTTGCAGAAGACCCAAGTGTTTTGGGCCCAACACTCAGATCACCCTACCCTTTCCAGGAAGAGCCTCAAAACCAGCCTGTTCCTGCAGAGATGGAACGAGTATCACTACTTAAGCTCCCCAGTCTCTGCTCTTGGAGGGAACTAGGCAAACGTGAGCCGCCATCAGGATTGTTTGGTCTTTTGGCTGAATGTTTGGAAACTGGAATGAGCTTTGCACAAAGCCCACCGAACCTTCCATGCCTCACCTGAGGGATGGTATGGCTGGCAGCAGGATGCTTCAAGCCAAAGGATGTGCTAGTAGCTATGGATCATGTAGAACGAGCTCTTTTTGCCCATCTGACAGAAAGCAAGACCAGATTTGGGGTGGGATGAGAGTGGGAAGAGGATTGGATAGAGTAAGACATCAGTAAGACAGTGTCATCAACTCCCCTAACTACTAATTGAACTAATACTGATCAAAATACGCATAGAATAAAGGTCGTTCAAAGGCTACTACGATACAGGGATGCAATTACAACTTGTGGGTTAGGAAGTCCCTAAATCACAGAATACCTGAAGGAAGAAAGGAGTATCAGGAGAAGGCGCTGGCGCATTTGCCAACACGTTGGCTGGCTGTACAAAGCAGAATGTGTATGGTGCTGTAAGAAAGTTCAGTCTCATCATTGCTAGCTGAATGGCAAGTGATGCAAGACAGGCGAAGTCTGCACCATGCATGTGATCCATGTGAAACATCACATTTCTATATCTGGGATTAAGGCAATACAAGTCTATTGGAAAAGTGCTTTTTATTTTTCAGTTAGTGAAGATTAACATCTGAGCCAAACTGCTCAGCAGGGAGAAAACATGAACATAGTTCTTATCCTTCTCAAACGTCTGGCCCTAAACTATTTATAATATTTCAATTTTTTTTTAGCATATGCAAATAACTCTGCATATATTTTTCTACTTACTCTGTTCTGAACATTCTGTCACTTCTTTCCTAATGTCCATACTGACCAACAGCACCACTTCATCTAGTTCTCTTTATCTTAGCATAAGTATTAATGATACCCCAGTGCACATCTGAGTAATTATGTATGCTAGTGTTCTCCTCCTGTTGAAGAACAAAAGAAGGAAGGCAGAGAAGCTAAAGCATGGACTTTTGAAAACACTTAGGCACCTAATTCCCACTGAAATCAAGGAATTCCAGGCTAAATCATGCCTGAGGCCATACTGAAAGAGCTGTCAGGTTACTCGGTCAAACTCTGGCTTTCCTAGTTTAGCCTCGCTGCCCTCCAAGGCTTTTGGCTATAACAAAAGTGAAACATACAGATAAGGATTATGAGTATGTACCAGAAAATGAAGATACTACAGGGTATTAAAGAATGTTTGTCTGAAGTCGCTTTCCTGTGTTAGGAAATAATTATTATTTCCTATAGGAAATAGTTAATATTCCTTCCTGTTTAAGCAGTGCTAATGATATGTGCTGGGGTTTTTATGACTTGGGGAGAGCAGAACAGATCCAATACCGTACTATCAAGTGCTTATGCTGTGCAACTATACGAGGACTTACAGGCTGAAGAGGACCAGCTGCCAGGCAATTAATCTCTTTTTAGTATAGGTTATAAGCCCATAGCGGAGTCAACAGAAGGGAACATGTATCTGTGCCACAGCAGATTCAGTGCAAAGTCTTACCAAAGCTTTCCTAAACTTAAACTGACCTTACTTTAATGATGGCTTTGCACCGAGGTACTAATAGATGTTTTCACCTGCCAGTTCTTGATGTGAGGTGGTGTATCTCCAGCTAGGGCATGGAACAGACACTGTTACTTCAGCTGTAACTGCTTAAGCTGCCACAATCACATTTCTGATGCAGTTGTCAATGCCCCAGAAGTCAGAGGAAGAGTGAGAAGGGAAACCATTCTACATTAGTCATCACAACTGGAGATTACTCCCAGATGTTATCCTGGTTGGCTGAGGTGAAGCGAGGAGAGGCAGTAGCCAGTTCCCAAGATTAATTTGAGCTCAGCTGTCAGCCCCATTAATAAATATAGCAGCCCTCAATGCTGCTGATATGGAGCATGCAAGGACCTCTCTCATACTTTCTATACCATAGATAATGCATAAAGGAAAGACCATTGTGAACATCCAGCACATCCTTGAAGGAAGGGATCTAAATATCTCCATGAGCAGTGTAGCGACAAGATGTGCTCAAGGTGTTCCACAGCCAGCAAAGCTAACAAGATTTTAGACTGTACTAGAGGAAGGATGCTATGGAAGAGGTTATAATGGCATTACAGAAATCAGTGACATGCTGTGGTGGGTTGATCTTGGTTGGCTGCCAGACGCCCACCCAGCTGCTCTCTCACTCCCCTCCACAGGACAGAGGGAGAAAATAAGATTAAAAACTTTGTGGGTCAAGATAAAGACAGAAAGATCACTTACCAATTACAGTCAAAGGCAAAACAGACTGGACTTGGGGAAAATCAATTTATTGCCAATTAAAAGAGGTTTGGACAGTGAGAAACAGACAAATTAAAACACCACCTCCTCCCCTTATTTTCCCCCCACCCCCAGGTTCAACTTTACTCTTTCATTCCTGACTCCTCTACCTCCACCCCGCCCTGAGCAGTGCAGGACGGATGGGGAATGGCGGGGAGGGGTGGGTATGGTCAGTTCAGAGCAGTTCCTCTCTGCCACCCCTTCCTCTTGATGCTTTTTCCCTGGTCTGGTGTGGATCGTTCCCAAAGGCTGCAGTCCTTTGGGACAAATCTGCTCTAGCATGGGCTCTCCACGAGTTGCAGTTCCTGTCAGGAGTACCTGTTCCAGCATGGGCTCTCCATGCATGTTTCTTTCAGCTCTTCCCACAGACGTGTCCCCCATTCCCTGCAGTGCTCTGCTGCCAAAGCCTTGCCACCAACACACATACACTTTGGAAAAGAGCCAGCAAAGAGCTACGGGAAAGGGCATTGATAGTAATTACAGAAATTAAAGGTTTTTATGTTGAGGACTCATGAGAAAGATAGGAGGTCTAAGCTTGAAAACATACAAATGACATGAGATGTGGTAAATGTATATGTACTAGGAAACAGCATGGAGGTCAGACCTACTTACAAGTTCTTGTAAGGACAAGACAAGATCCAAAAAGATGTGTGGGCAATGCATGATGTTTTGAAACTATTCAAGCAAATGCCTTATTTTGCAAACCAGTTAATGGGTAGCTTTCATCTGACCTAACTTCAGATATCTGCAAGGGAGGTGTCTTGAACTGAGCCAGTTACCCTTTGCAGTCAAAAAAAAAAAAAAAAGGAGACGGAGGCCCCCAGAGGGTATGATTCACTTAACCTATTTTAGAGAAGAGATGAGTCACACGCTGGTAGTGCCTAATTCCTCCCCACAGATTATAAGAGCAACCAACTCAGATGCACAGGTAGATGAATCTCATCCAATATGTCCGATAAAAAGAACATTTGCCATGAAGTTATTTTGACTAAATAATACTAATAAAATTATCTCCTGCTTTGGTGTATCAGCTAGCTAATCAACTCCTTCAGGAGGACGTTTTGCTAAAGGCAGGTTATTGCATTCAACTCTGTTCATTACAGATATTCCTCTGAAACATCTAGTACTGGATACACTATGAGGTACAACAGAGCAAGGACTTCGTTCTGCAGGACTCCTGTGTCCTCAGTGTAGAATACAGCCATGTTATTATGGATACAGAGGGAAGATGGGACCTGAACTATGGTTTATAGTATCCCTGCAATACCAATGCACATATTTTTAAATGTTATTTTTGCCATTCTTCCCTGTTGAGAAAGAGAAGTAAAGACGAGTTCTTTGTTCTGATCATTACAGTTTATCAAAATTACCTTGGTCGTTGCCTGAAGGCTTTGCAATGCTCATGAAATGCTCCTGCAACAGCAGGAAGACATCTAAATTTGATGTTTCTAACTCCTTTCATATTGCCTTTCTTCTTGAGGGTATCTTTTTCCAACATGACAGTGTTTGCATGGCTCAGATGAGCCCTGTTGCTAAGAAACAAGTCCCAACTGTGTCTTTAAAACTCTGCCTTTAAACATACAACTCAAGGAAATATTTTTCTTTTCATTACACTGTATTGTGTGTTTTTATTAAGATTTCTTTTAACTCTGATCTGACTCTTGGGGTTACATTTCTATCATATCTTCTGGGATAGGACCCATTCTTTTTCCATTGTCTGTACAGTGGCATGGTCACCTACAGAGCTGGATAAATAATATATTTTAAAATAGTACATTTTAAGGTCACTGTAAGGCCCCATTTTGCACACAATTTTGATGTAAACAAGAAGGAATACATTAGAGCCTACTTACTGTAAATATCTGTTAATACTGAACTGCAAAGCACAATACAAATCAGTGTTCTTTCAAATGGCAACTCTAGGGTGCATCTGTGCTTGCTTAGCTTTGGGTTTTGGTTTTGGGATTTTTGCCACGTACTAACTAAAACATGCTGAAGTCCTCCTTGTGTGTAGCTTTCACAGGCATAAAGAAGATCATAGGATCATGTGAGGGAGTAACCAGCACATCCAAACTACAAACTGCCTTGTCCATCCTACCTATTTACTGTGTTTTCACTAATGCACAGACAACACCTTGCTTCCTGACAAACACAAAGTCCAAGAGTGATGGAGGTAATTCATTAAAAACAGTTTCCTTGGAAGAGATTAATGGAAACTAAAGTATGGCTGTGTGATTCGAGGCACTGAATTGCAGTAAGCCCATGTAGATTCTCTTGCCAGTTTTGCCACCAACTTCCTGGACAAACTTCAGCAGATTATTTCCTCTGACTTCTCCATTCAGACTGCATATTTCTGTACCATAACAGGACTTGAGTGTAGTCTGCACTTCACAGTGCTATCGAAATAACAATGCGGTAAAACCCTGCTCGACTACCTACTTCTCATACCAGTAAATAGTGGACTTCTCAGGAAAGACTTAAATCACAGTCACTAGAATAAGATCTCATGTCATTTAGGTATCATTCCTTTTACAAAATATACTAAAGAACATTTACTAGTATATGATGAAGTGTCAAAACCATATTTGTAAGGGAGAAGGCAGAATAAGTTTTGTGATGCAACAGCCTCAGATTTTTAGCTTTGGCTGCTGGCTAATTTGGGAAATACAGTTCTCAATGGGTGTCCTACTTAGTCCTGCAACTTAGGAAGCATCTTCTCTGCTTTTAAGTGCAACGTAAGAGCTCACTTTACAGTGAGTAATACTTACTCATACGAGCGACCTCAAGGGGCCAGGTCAATGTTACAAGAAGCAGCAAAAATGGTGAGCAGAGGTGAGGCAAACTGGTTCTAGAGGCTCAACACCACATTGCTCTGCGTGTTGTGGATTCTCAGTTCTGGACAAGTGGGTTTAGCTTGAAATGGGAACATTTTGTACCTGTTTTGCACTGGTTCAAATGATTGTTGCTCCAAACAACGTGACCTGGAGTCCACAGAGCAACTAGAAAGGGGACATCCTCTCTGTCCAGTTCTGCCTTGGCACACAGAGAGTAAATGACCACTGAAAGAACATCTAGTGGATTGAAAGCACTGATGTGAGAGAAGAACATATACACACATGGGCCAGATTTTCAACTGCACCATGTATACCATATTTTAGCTAATACACAGAAGAAAAATCTTTTATTCCTTGTGTCAATAATACTAAGGGTGGACTGTTACCATTTATTCATCACAGCTTCAGTAAAAGAAGGATTCACTGTGTAATTGCTGAGCAAGAGTGGTTCCTGGAACTAATGCTCAGTCTAAATTCCATTCCTGGCTCCACCACAGGTTTCTTCTAAGTTATCAGCTGCACCTGCACACAGCACAAGGAGGCAAATCCTACTTTTAACTATGTTGCCTTGAATCTACCATCCAAAGTGGGAATACCAAGGCTTAACTGTGATGAAAATGAGAATTTGCATGTTGGCACCCTTGTGCGTAAGGAGTTATTTGGATCAAGATGGGTTGGTGACACAGAATGGCTGATGGCTGGACACAGAGTCCTCCCCATTCTTCTATCCACACTCATGGTTTGGTTCAAGACCTGCCTTGCACTTTTGCAGCTATCTATACCTCTGCAGCGTGGGTGTAAAAGAACACTAGCGTTCTGTGGCAGTATATACAATGTAAGGGGCTACCTCTCAAGGCACAAAAATCAGGTCACCATGTACAGCTGACCAACGTAAATAAGATGAAAGTTAGATCGCCTCAGGGAGTCAGCTTCAAAGGAGTGCCAGGAGAATCCATTTCAATGTTGGTTTTGTGGGATGTGTGGGAGGAGCAGAGGACTGAGTGAAATAAGCACTCAGGTGCAAGTCAATGTATAAAATTACTTCTGGCTTTTAAAGGAGAAAACAAGAGAGCATTTTTGTACTCACAATTGCCAATTATTATAGTTCCTGTGCTCTGTTCTCTCTTTACATGAGACAAGGAACCATCCCACCAGCTCTCTGTAGCTGCAATGAAATTTCAGTAGGAGGAAAAAAAATCTCGTGATGCTGAGCCTAAAATATTGTTTTTAAAAAAACTTAGTATTTGTTTTCTAAAACCCCTGCTAAGCCTTCTCTGGTATTGATCAGTTTGTCAGGTGCAGAGCTAAAGAACAGAGACATGCAACAAAAAACATTATCATCCTCGCAATACAGACAGGAAGATTTGGCAACGCTTTCACAACTAAATAGATCAAGAGAGATAGTTTAATGGCCCAATCCAGAGAATCCGCACTAATTAATTGCCTAACTACATCAAAACCAATGTACCTACTCTTTCAACAGATTACTCGATAACCAGTCTGGTGCAAATGAGTTCGGAAACAGGTCTGATTTGTTGCAATCATTTCACAACGACAGAAGGAAGGTATGGGGAACCATGCCAATCCCACAGCTAGAAAGGGATTTTCTTTTGGCTACACCTCACAAATGTCTCAATTTGTCACCAGTCCTTTCTCACAGTCCTAAATCCTTTGTGAACCCCTCCCATAGGACAGAAACTCCAGAGTGGGTTGCAGGGCATTAAGAGTTTTATGTCCTTACAGCTGCTTTGTGTATGTAGACCCAAGGAGATCCAGCCATACTTCTAGCTAGAATTTAGTCCTCAGATTCTTGGAACCAATTTTCAAAGAAAACTCAAAGCCTCCTGACTCCAAAACAAGTGTTTGCAAGAAGACACGAAAAAAAAAATCTTTTCATTTACAGGGAATAGAAATACATAAACCTTGATCCAAGAGCTTATTTTATCTTACTATAAAGAACCTAGTCCTGACCACTGTCAGTGAAAGAAGTCTTTATGGACTATATGGGCCTCTCCGCATAGTGATTTCTATGGTGTCAAGTTGCCATCTCCCTTCCCCAACACAGCATAGCAAATACAAAGTTGAATATTCACACATAAAAAAATCATGTTTATGGAAATCAAATTGTCATGGCAACAGAAGAGGTCTTGCAAGTATTTTAAAAATAGCAAATTAACAAAACCCATTTATGAAATCTAAGATCCATTCTTTTATGAATGCACTTAAAAACCAGATACAACCAATGGTTTTCTACCTACATAAGGAAGAAATAATTTAAACCCAAGATCTCACGTCACCATATTGGCATATGTAATATATATATGCATACAAATAAATACATATTTTAAACTTAAAACAGCAAAATTGTTTCAGCTGGACAGTGTTATACTAATGTGATCGTTGGGCTTCTTTTATTTCAGGTAAAATATTTTCATATAAATATTATGATTCATATTTTGTAAAATAACTCAACTTTTTAACATAGTAACAATGGCTCATTATAATTTAGTTTATTAACCTCCATTAAAATCTCAATTCTTCAAGGGCTTATAACACTTAGCTAAAAATGTACAAACGCTTTTTTAAAACAACATTCTTATTGGGTTCAATTGGAATTTTTTCCAACACAATCTCAAGATTAGTTTGACCATTTAGCCTTTGCGTTCTTTACAAATTTGCTTGTGTTATAACTGACACAAAACTCAGAGCATTTTTAAATTTAGTGTGGACATTCATCAATGTTTGTGGCAAGCTGAGAGCTCAGCCTAGATAAATGACAAGCTGGTAAGATGCTGGATAATTTTCTGTGATACGTTTAAATTCATATTCCCAAAGACGGCAGCCTTAGTCCCCTGCACGGTTTCTTGTGTAAGCATTATTACTGAAGTTAGAAATGCAGTACAGGTCGAACCCCTGCAGTGAACGC
>NW_009202433.1:0-8714 GCF_000690835.1 Fulmarus glacialis | reverse complement strand
CTCTAGCAAGATCCAACTATGATCCACTCTGAGCATATCCTTTGGGTATGCTTATACTGGAACTTTTAATTTAAGTTAGTATATTACCTATCAGCTTTCATCAACCATCTCATTTATATTTACTAGTCTGGATATTTCATTATGGTACGCTCAAAGACAAGAGTGTCCGTGGTTTTGTCTAGTCTGGCAAAGTTGTGAATAGTTAGCAATAATTCTACTTTTTTAATTTAAAAGCTCAGTATAATCTTGCCATCCTTCAGTACTGAAAAATCATGAATCAGGTTCTCCAAAACTGAGATTTAAAAAAAATGTAATTCATTCTTTCTCCCTCCTCACCCCCCCCCCCCCCCTTTTTTTTGAGACAGGATCATATCTTCAAATCCTGCTCCAAAGCCATTAGAGTTTTATTTTTTCCTTTTCTTGAAAGCAGAGATTCTCATCTAATCAAGCGCCTCAGGGGACAGGGTTCTAAGGAAACACCAAATATTGTGAGAGTCAGGATTGCATTGCTAGGTCTTTTGAGGGGCTGTCAAGTAGTTAGAAATTGTTTGGCCTGTAACTCCCTTGGAACGGAAAACTGAGCTTTGAACTGCCTCTATAATAAGGACTACACTGCTCGAGGAAGGAAGGTGAGAGCAGCTTCTAAGTGGTAAAATGGAGAGAAATCAATCTGTGGAAATGAGTATTTTAAATCAAATATTCAAGTTCTGTCTACTTACTCGTTCCTTAACTCAACCTAGTAAATGTGTAACATCAGAAATCAACAAGTGAAATATAACTGGGTAGAATGGCACATGATTTTTCTCAAGCTCTTACAATATTTTCATTTTGGGGGTCCTAGTTAACATAAACATTCAAAAACCCTGGGAAGAGTGGGAAGAGGAAGAGGGATTAACTCCTTCACTTAATGAAAAAGCTCCCAATCTTCAGCAGAACCAGGGAAAACCAGCTTTCACATTCCTGGAATCTCTAAAGCAAGCTCGGTCAACACAAGCTCTTCTTTCTCATGTGAGGCTGGGCCCATGCTGATGTCATGTCCTGGGTCTGACTTGTATTCAGTGATGTCCAAGGTTGCTGTATGATGCTGGCTCCAGCTCTCTGCTAAGGAATACTGCTGCCACACCAGCTTTCTTACATGTGCATCGCACCACAACTGCTCCAGTTCACAGAGCAGCATCTGAAAGGCAAATGAGCTCTAACTGCAGTTTCACATAAGATGTTGGACTGTGAACCAGAGTAGCTGCAGCCGAGGTGGGCATTCCCTTCCGTTTCCATTGCTGCTGCAGCAGTAACTTCCAGCAGAAGTTGCGTAAGGCACAGATAACGTTTTTTATTGCCAGTAAAGTTTGCCAATGTCAGAACCTAGCAAAATCCCAACTATTGGACATAGGTACAACACTCTACTGGTTTACCTTCTTCCAGATATGGGCTGGAAGGCATGTCCTGTAAGGAGTGGCTGGGGACTCCGGGTTTGTCTAGTTTGGAAAAAAGGAGGCTGAGGGGCAACCTCATTGCTCTCTACAGCTTCCTGAGGAGTTAAGTGGAGAGGGAGGTGCTGATCTCTTCTCCCTGGTATCCAGTGAAAGGACACGTTGGAATGGTTCAAAGCTGCGCCAGGGGAGGTTCAGACTTGGACATAAGGAAATATTTCTTTACTGAGAGGGTGGTCAAACACTGGAACAGGCTTCCTAGAGAGGTGGTCAATGCCCCAAGCCTGTCAGTGTTTAAGAGGCATTTGGACAATGCCCTTAATAACATGCTTCAACTTTTTGGGCAGCCCGGAATTGGTCAGGCAGTTGGACTAGATGATCATTGTAAGTCCCTTCCAACTGAAATACTCTATTCTGTTCTGTTCTATCTCTATTGACTAGTGCTACAACCAAGTCCATATACATCCACTGTAGTGCTGCAACTGTGTAACTTTAAAGTTGTAAAGCTCTTAAATGAAGACAAGTCCAAAGAGAGAAGAAAGAATGTTGTATGTCAGATTGACTTTATATCTCATAGAAAAGAAGAAAGCTCTTTTCCTTTTCTCCTTTCCAGGTTACCTCTGAATGGAAGTTTTCATAAATTCATTGCAAACTCCAGGCCCTTTTACAAACTTAGGGACTATTTTAGAATCCCTTTACTTGTTTCTTCACAAAATTCAAAATTGTATACAGATTCTAAAATTCACCTTTCTGCTTTGTGCCAGCTGCTGCCACCTACGGGTGTGTTTGTGTGCAGGGTGCTGCATGCGATTTGGTGGGTCAGAAAGAGCCTGAGGAACCTGGTTTCTGCTTCCCACTCCTCCCTTGACTATCCCGAACAGCGCCACAAACTCTCAATGCTCTTTTCATGGCGGAACAGAGATAAAATGGCAGTGAACTGCTGCAGGCAATGGTGCTTTATCAGAGTTTGTAAATCTCTCTGACACCCACTGATTCAGAACAGGAGAACAATTCACCTCCATCCTGCAATCCAGACTAGCCAAAATTCACCTGTCAAAAGCACTCTCCTCATGCAAGTTACTTCCGTCTTCAAATCCTTTCACTCCTTTCCTCTCCTGCCGCAAGAAGTTCCAGTTCTTTGGCCTTCTCACCAAATCTCTGTGAATGTACTTTTCTCCTTCTGGGCTTGACTCTCTATTTTTTCCCATGTCACACCCTTCATCCGGAATAGCTTTCCAGACTCCTTAAAATTCAGTTGGTTTACTTGGCCATTTAACAGCTCTTCTCTGCTGTCTGCTCCCACCTTCACTCTTAATCTTCAAGTATATCTGTCCAAATTGCATTAAATGACAAACAAGACTGCAATACGCTGAGCAAACCCTGTCTCTTTACGTGTTCGTTAAGTAATGAATACTGCCACAGACTGCTTCAACGACAGCAGTGAACAAAAACCAGCGAACACAAATGTCACTGGCCATTTCTTTTGTCTTCTATTTTGATGAAAACAGAAGGCACGAGAGAGGGGAGAGAAACTTGTTCGCATTTAAGTTGGTCTGGCACTGACAGCAATTCAAAAGCAGCAGCACTAGGCTAGCGCGCAGCTTGACAGTGAAATGAACCAAAAAGTCGTTATAAACACAAGTAGAGCTCAACAGCTGACTTTTACCAACTACAAGTGAAGAGCAAAAACTGACCAAAGGAGATAAACAGTACTAAATATTTGGACTGTGTGAGAGACTGTAGTCAAGAACAAGGTGTTGCTGTGCTTTTGCTGTGTATGCCCATAACAGCGTTTGCAAAGCAAGGGCCATGGGAGGATGATGCGTAAGAAAGCACGTACATATGTGACCATTATAGCTAAGCGGATAAACTCAAGAAAGGGATCCAGTGTAAAACACAGGAAAGGGAGGAAGAAGAAGAATATATTAAGTATTCAGGCAAGTACAGGCTAATAAACTACAGCCTTAAAGCACAAAGCAGCTTTTTTCCTTAAATACAGCAGGATGTGCCATTGGACACTGGATAAATACTGAGGGGCCACACCAGATCCCTCAGCAGAGATAAAACCCTGTTGTTTTTTTACTGATCAGACACATAGGCTGGAGTTGTCTCAACCGAGGAGCTACAAACTTGAAATAATTTGGCATTTATTCTGATCACAAATCATCTGTGAATCAGTTTTGAGTTTTCCAAGCTTGTTTGTCATACTAGATGGTCCAGACGCTTCATGGCACAAAAATATTCCAGACTATCCTGTGCTGGCAAGATCGTTGAGTGGCTGTTCAATACGATCAGCCAAGTTAGTTATATAAGACACTTCTATTTCTCACTTAAATCTCTGGGGGTTTTTTTTAAAAAAACGAGAGGAAATCAATGGCCTTCTCCATACTGACAAGAACAGGACCTGCAGGAGTAGAAACCTGCAGATTCAGTTGTTCTTGTGCCCAACTTTACCTCACCCTGAGGAATATCTACAGCACAGCTGATACCACTGCTGCCAGCAATGGAGCAGTAACCTGGACACACACATTTTATCACAGGTCTCCTTTCCCACCTTGTACAAGCAGATGAAAAAATTACCATAAAGAACTTCTTTATCTTTTCAGTGGAAAATACAAAACCCAACAGAGTGAAGTGTACCGACAATAGGTTTGCTTTGTTTAATTATGGTCTCATGAGCAAATAGCTTGTTTCTGCAGACTACTATATAGTGGTCTATATATCATAGGCTGAAAGGCAACTTTAGCTAAAGAATTCCGGCAGTAAAGTTCAGAAACACAAATTCATACAAACACTTTGAAAAACCTGTGTTTTCCACAAATGAGCTTGTAAATCACCTAGATTCATTGATTTGCATGTCCATAGGAAAAAAAATGATTAAAAAGGATCATAAATGCCAAAGCAAGTTTGAGATTTTAATGCACAGATGTTTGAAAGCCCCAATTTCTTTTCTGCAATATTTCTCCTACTGTAGATAAGAAAACGTGTTTTTTCCTTGAAATTCTTTGTTTCAATAATGAAGGTGATGGATGTTTGCTTGAGGCATCTATTTACCATTCCAACAACAAAAATTAAATGGGTATTGACAATTTTATGCAGATCTCATCCCTGCAACTTTCCTGAGTGTTGTGTTCCGTACTTCTATTCAGCTCTTTGGAGAGCTCATTCTGCTAAAGAGAGCCCATTCTGCTGAAGAGAGCTGTGGCTTCTAATGAGAGCCTTCTGCAGATGCTTGGCTTCTATAAATCGAGCATTAAAGCCGTATTTACATAGCTGAAGGTCTAGCCCTTGAACTCTATCAAGACTGAAGCAGAATAAACAGATGGCAGAAGACTCTTGGTACGGAGCTGACACACCCAGGAACAGGAGAGCTGTACACCGCGGAAGAAAAAACTTCAGCGGGCTGGGAATCATCCCTTCTTTCTCTAGCTGTCTGTAAGAGGCTGTCACTCATGATCTCCTCCACTGGCTATTTCATGGCTTATGGATGGCTGCTCTCCTATCTTGCGCTAACATAATTTTATACTACGTATTTCAATTACTCCCTGCATAAAAATAGTATACATGCATAATTCAGGCTGTGATCCAAAAGTCCACCCCCTTCCTGACAGGAGGGATTAATCTTGGAGAATACCTCATACTTTCAGATAATTCCACTCACTTCTCACATTTCCCTCAAGTTCTCCCCCTTTGTTTCCCCCCTCCCACACACGTGATGTTGAGGGAAGGAAAAATGGGTAGGAAGGAGGGCAAGATTCCCATGTATCAGCTCAGGGAATGACAGGGAGCCAGATCTTCTCCCACGCTGACTGGCACACGGCAGCTCCAAGAGAACACAGTCTGCCAGCTAAAGGGCACGGCCAGCCCCTTCTCTCAATTGCCATCTGTAGCACGTACCGGCTGGAGGTGCACACTGCTCAATCCTGCGGGAACTGAAAAAGAGAGGATACACCACCATTTATCTCCGCTGGTGTCATCATCTTCCATTCTCCAGAGCTCGTCACGGCACGATTTGGCCCCGAGGCCTCAGAGCCTGCTCCAGAAGCCCTAAGCCAAAACTGGAGGTTACAGTGTCTGTGGTGCAGGGTGCCTGTGGCAGAGCTGGAATGCTGGCAGCCAACGGCACGACGGCTTTTGCTACAGCACTCACTGGACACCAGCTCCCTCTTCTCCCTTTCATACTATCTGCTCCTTTTATGAACCTGAACTAGGGACACCTTCATTACAGTCAGTCCTGCAGCCCTATCAGATGCGGATGAGGAAGACCGCATCGGACTATGGAAAATTCTGATCCAGAACGTCTCCAAGTGGTTGCGTCTATCACAGTGAATGGAAGCAGTGTGTAATTTCAAGGCTGTTCTGCAAAACAGATTACAAGTAGATGGGCTAATCAAGCTTTTTTAGGTTGTATTTGGTCTGAATTTTAAGTTTTGGCAAGGCAAAAGTTAACATATCCCCTGGGTATGAAAAATTTCCTATGAGTCTTTTGTAACATATATGCAAAGAGTAATTAAAACCCAGTTTACAATGCATCTTAAAACCTGTAGTTCTAGGTTACTACATAAAACCCTGAAAATTAACCAACTGAAAAAAATAAACTGACTATAAACAAAGAGAAAGTGTTACTTCTCCTGTCCAAATAAGAGTACTACTGCAAAACATAGACAGCATAAAGGAAAAATAAACTGGAGGTTTAAAATTCTCAGATTTCACCCTCATAGATGACTTCCATAACATAGGAAAGATAATTTAACTAAAAAAAAGTAGAGGCTTTCAGATGCTGCAAGACTGCCTGAGTATTTGGTAGCCTGCATCGGAGCGCAAGTTCTATTTGGATATCACTGGTTTGAGGTATTGGGCACTAATGAACACCTCAAATGCACCGGTCTCCAAGCAGTGGAACACTTGGTTTATTCGGTGTTGCCCATTTTCTTGTCTATTCTGGTGGCTTCTGACCCTGTATTGCAATTGCACTGCAGAGCCTACACGTGAATGACAACTACCTGCAAAACAGATGAGGAATGAATTCAGGGACTGAAAAATAGAGAACTTCTATTACCACATAAACACAGTCACACTCTCCACCTAACCAGGCAAAATACACGGCAAGCCTGTGAAACATCATTTTAACATGTTGTAAATCTGGACTACAGGAATTGATTGGAATTTTGCCATTTACTTCACTGGGAACAGGCTCATATCCTAGATGTGAATACTTCACACCACCGCAAATATTATTTATTTTACAAGTGTTGCTCAGTTCATTGAAATGGCTGAAGTGCGATAATGACGTGAGATCTCTTTTTACCCTATTACTGCCAGCAGATTTGTGTACCTCCTGTTTCCCCTTGTGTGTGGGCTATGTAATATAAGACAGGATATGGCTGAGATTGTAAATAGCCATATTCTAGTTGGCTATATTATCTCAGAGTAAATTTTCTATCAAAATGCATAGGATATTAGCAGCTTCATTAAGAGAATGGTTCATTTATGTACGGACTAAGTGCTATGCTTTGCATACAGAGTTTGGGATGCATCTCCAAAACAATTTTGCCAGTCTGTGAGAACGCCACATGGAAGGATTTCTTTTAATTTGTAGTTTGTTTGTTTTGCTACTTTTGCAACAGAAGATCAGGAGGAACAGTGGTACAGGCAGACAGAGAGTACCGCTGAAATCAGCGCATCAAATGGAAAACAAGTTTAAAAAAAAAACCTCCGCCTGTTAAAAAACTAAAATAGAATTAAAACCATTTTGGGCTGGTCCAGCCAGTTGGTGATAACACAACCAACATGGTTGCAAAATCCAGATTCAACTCTCAAGCTTTCAAGCCAGCAGGGACTGGGAGCCCTATACACCTGCCTTTAGAAACGAAGCACTATCTGCTGTCATTCCTACCTGACCCTCTCCATGTGAGGGAAGGCACAACGCTGGCTACCTCCAGCAGCCCCGCAGCAGCAAGCAGCCAAAGAGCTCTGGGCAGATAACACCTCAAGCCAATTCTGGCATGAGGACTGCTTATGGGGATCTACCCTCCTAGGATGATGGAAGAACACTGAGGGTTTTCTAGTGTGCTGTGAAAAACAGCGCACTATGAAATATAAGATCATTTAAATGAGGAAAAGGGTACGGTAAGTCAGTTTTTTTCTTGTATGTATACACAGTGAAGATGTAGTGTCTTTAATGCCAATGGAAAACTACATTCACTTTGAAGGCTCTGGCTTTGAACACCTCTCTCTGAAGATGATGGGAAATTAAGTGCAATAACCTAAAACCCCATGAAAGCCCTCAACCGGAGAGTTTCCGTTTGATTCATCACTCCAGGTTCTTCAGGTGGCTGCACACAAGGGCTGTGACAACAACACACCTGAGCATGCAGCATTACATCTGGAAGCCCATATACCAATGCCATTCTTTCCACAGGAAAATTCTGAGGTATTTCAAAAGGTGGAAGTTTTCCTCTGGAATACATCCATAGGTTCAGAGCAAACACACTGGAATACCAATGGCTTGTACATGTTGCACACAGTATACCACTCAGACTTAGGTAATACTTCAATCAGAAGAACTTTAAGAATTTCAGATTCATTAAAGAATTAAGCCACCTGAAACACATAAAGCAGTTAAGGGCAGGGCAGTAGCTCTTTAAAAGCAGGGCGAGCTGGGAGATATTCCCATACCCAAGGAAGGCTTCTGCAGTAGCCACAGTAGCAGCAATGGTGGCCAGGAATGGACTATGAGAGGCTCAAGGTATCGACTAATGGTTTTTGTTTTGTTTGGGTTTTTTAAATGTGATTTTTTTTTTGCTTGCAGCAAGAACACTTGTATTTAGCCTTGGGTTCCAGATGCATTTGTAGTGTTCAAACTCTAGGCTCCGGTTGCAGTAAGCAAGTATTTCCTAATTAAAAAGGAGGAAAGGGAAATACAGAAGGGTTTACAGCCACAGCTTAGGGATGCGTTACCCGAGTCGCTCGCTAGGGACTTCACACCCAAAAACAGTGGATCCCCACCGTTTCTCTAGACATCAGTTCCTTAGAGTAGTGGTACGGGACCAACGTTTTTCGGGAGACTCCTTAGGAAACTCGGGAAGATGGGCTCTGAAAGCTCGCCTTTGCTGGTGAGTGATGTGGTCGCTCTGCGCCTCGGTCCTCTGACTAAAATTACAGTTCGAAAGAGCCCTAACAGCTGAAGCCCTTCCCCTAAACCACAGGATTCCCAGGGTCGGGTGGTGCCCCACCTGAAGAGCCCGGGAGGGTCGGAAAGCGGGGGGATGCTCAGCCCCGGAG
>NW_009202432.1:1821-9766 GCF_000690835.1 Fulmarus glacialis | reverse complement strand
GCGGCCTTAAAACCACTCATTCGTGACAAGCAGGGACACTTAACGGACAATGACACTATAAAACTACTTCTGCATAACACATATTTTCATACCAGTCTCCTTTGGAAGGAGACATTTACTATTCCTGTTAAGATAACCATGAACGATAGCCACTTAGAGAACAATTTCAAATACCAACTATCAATCTGTTTGCAAAACCAAACTAGCAACACTTGTAATCTCAGATTACGGACACTGCTGCCTGGAACTCCGAATGTTTGATCTACCCAGTAGAAGTTCACTTTGCATTTTGTGACTTGGCTCAGACATCTCAGTCTGCACTGTACCATGCCTGACACCTTCTAAGGAAAAATAGTGTACTGGTATCATTCATTTCCCCTCCGCCAGGGATTAAAATAACTGTGGTTTGTCCCTTCACAGTCTGAGTGATGATGTTAAGTGGTCACCAGACCATTTCTTGCAATGCCATTTGAGGACATCATTCCCAACTGTAAATACAAACGGTATAATTTTGTGAAGTGGCAACAGAGCCCAGGACACCAACCATATTGATTTTTGTTGTGTTTATCTGTCTCTTTGTATCTCTGCAAATCCCTAGTGATTCTGATATCACTTTCTAACAGTGCATTCTTCCTGTTTTCCACTGAATTAAATGTCAGCAGATGACAACTTATGCTTTGTTTTTGCCATTCGGTAATGTAACTGCACTAATTAGGGAACAGCATCTGATTGCATAATCTTTTTGCACTAGCTCCATATTATTTTAACATCTTTTTCTGCCATCTTACTAGGCTGAAGATCAAAAGCGTAAATGGTAAACCTGTTATCAGCCTGTATTTCAGTGTTAGCCACTTAAACTGTGATTCAGCAACTTTGCAAAGTTGACAGGTAAAACTTGTTTAAGAATCACAAATTTGGCACACATGGTTAACTGCTCAGATTTAAGGTTTTTTGATAAGATTATCTCAGGTAAATATGAATAAACAGTCCAGCACATTATATACTATACCAACCAATGTAAACAAATCTCTGCCTATTTTCTTGTACAGTACCAAATTTTTTATTCTGTGCCTCCACTTCTTCTGTTTAATTTGGTCTGTACCTTTGATGCATAGAAACAGCCAGAAGCAGCCAGAGAGTTCGTTCAGCATCACTGTTCACTTCAACAAATAACACAGCTCTGCTCTTTCCTATTCTTTTCAGTCCCTAAATCCATTCATACTGTATTTCCAGAGACACTTTAGCAATATTTTCATAAAGACTAGGAGAGCCATAGCACCTTAAAAGAGGAGTTACATTGCCTCTAGTGGTCTTTTAACCACTATTTCCTCACCTTGTTCACCTTGTTCACAGGGGATGCAGACTGTTTCTGGAGGACCCTCATGGGGCTCCAGGCCAGTGGATGTGCTGGGGGGGGAGATGGGCTGAGATCAGCCCCAAGGGTAGGAAACAACCCACGGCTGTGGGAAGCTTGTGACTCAGGAGGCGACTGTGATTTAAACTGGCCTCGAGTTGTGCTGGGCTCAAAATCCCAGAATACTTTCTTCCACGCTGGAAAACACAAGGTAGCTTAAGGCTGGGAGTTTCAACATACTCAAATTTTAACCTGGGCAAAACAAGAAATGGAAGGATTTGATAATCCTATCCCATACTTCAATAGACAGTTGCATGGTAAATTTATGATAATTCAGTATCGCTACCGATTTCTATCCACAACACTGCAAAAGCAGGAATACTGCAGAATATTAACCAGTTTATATTACATTAATGCTAGAGGAGAGCTTGTTTTAACGTGCTAATGTTATATCTGACTCCAGCAACTGATTATAAAGTTTCCTTGCAGATGTACCAAAGTATCCAAAAGAAAGAACAAATTCAGGGTTATTTATTAAAAATAACTGTTTTTAAAAAGTGGATAGGAAAAATTGAAGGACTAGCAAAATCTAAAATCAAGACAGAGTAATTTGCTCTTTGTTTTCAACTGAAGGGAATGAATGGGCCTGCAACAGGGTTTGCCATAAGCAGCTCAAGACTCCTTTCTTGTCATCAAGTGACTGACGACATTTCACACCCATGCAAGCGCCTATATCAATTCACCTTCAGAAGAATTTAATAAAAACAAGCATAACTTGGCAGAAAAACCATACGCATTTCAGCATTATTGACTATCCTAACAGTTTATAGGGGTTGTTCTAGATCTTGAGTAGCTCTGAGAATTAGGCCCAAAAAGTAGTCAAAGGAAATTTTTAATACTTAGACGAAACCACAACCCCCAAATGATAATGTCTGCAAGTGAAACCGAAGTTTCAATGGCTAAAAATGTAAATGGCTGCTAGTAAGCCACATGCCTTAAGACCATATCAAGGCACTGTCAAATCAGAGAAAATCACGCATGCACAAAGTTGTCATCAGTCACCTTGGATATTCATTTGTATTTATTGGAGCTTCATCTCTTGTGCAATGAGTGACTCAGGCTGCTCTAGGATCCAGCATCTTTCACAGTAATGGGTTCACTAAAGCTATAGCACTGCTCTTGGCTTCTGCTCAGCAGTTGGCCTGAGGTTACAAACTGTACTGTTTATTGAGCCTCATTAAGACTGCTGTCATGTGGAATCAGCTTAGCTTGGCTTTAAGAAAATATTATAGAATTGCCTAAATGTGCAATTCCTTTTGAAGTCGGAATGCTTAGTTTGTAACATATTCCAGTGATTCTAATAATTATTCTAATCGTATTCTGTGACTAATAAATGGTCACATGTGTTTGTTGGTTTAAAACCTGCCTCTGACAAAGGTAATAATTATACCAAAATAATTTGAAGTCAACTTGCAATTAATGTAGCAATACAATCATTTGTCTAAGGAACAAAACCCAAATCCTGATCACACAGGAGTTGCAAATGCACAGTATGTGTCCAATACCTTTGGCAAGAAACCAAAGAAGTATTTTAAATTTCATATTCAATGTTCAATTCATCTAGGCTAGCCCAGAATATTTATTGAACTGTTATCTTGCATACTATAAAGCGGTGACGAAGTAGGTTCTGCATGAATGCTATTAAATCTCCTCATGATGCCATTACAACTGGTAGCCTTATTGTAGAACAAGACCTTAGCAGCTTGTGATATATTGTACAGTAATTAATATAATAAGCCTGTGATATATTATCATAGTGTTCCTGCTCCAGAAGTGGGGCTGGCTTCTGGGAGATATGGAGGAGAAAAAAGAGCTTCCCCTAATATGTTTGTACATTCCCTTAGAACTGTTTTATATATCCATACAGAAAGAAAATCTTAGAAAATGAGGATGACAGAAAGGGGTATTAAAGCAATCATTATAAAGATGGAACATGGGTAACAGTTTTAAGTGGTAGAGGGACAGACTTAATAATCCTTTCCAAGCCTTTTTGCTATCTTAAATTGTGATAAAGAACACAAGAGAAAGAATGAAGTCAAGCTAAAATAAGGAGATAATTCCTAACGCTAACATCAATTAATAAAGAAATCATCCAGGCATTGAACCTGCTTCTGCTAACATCAGCAGCAAAATTCTCAGCAATTTTCTAAGATGACATCCAATGCAGAAAAATTAAAAGCTCCTTTATCAAACTAGATGCCCCAGTAATTTCCTGTGGGAACTAGCCTTTTTTCCCTCAAGCCATTCCTATTTTAAACAATATTCAAATGAACTTTCACCTATACAGACAACGGAGTTCCCTCTCCTGTATTACACAAAACTGTTCAGAGGTGGGACTTGGCATTAAGCTCATGTAACATATAAATGAGAGTCTGATCTTATGACCAGAAAGACCACTGTTAACTCACTGGGTGATGCATGTGAAGGGAGGGTGGGGGTAAGAAAAAGGAATAAAGATATGTTTGGTATCCTCAGGGTATAACCACTGAGAAGCGTTACTATATTCTCACGGACCAAAATCACCTCCATAACTTGTCAATCCATCTTCTTCACATTCCTTTTTTGAATTCTCTTCAGTTTTTTCAGTTTTCACGTTCTTTCCTGTACCTTCCAGGGAATTACTCTACACTACTAAAGATCTATAGAAAGAGGAATGTCCCTCAGAAAAAAATCAGACATATGAATTCCATCTTGTATATGGAATATTTGATGACTTCTACATTTTGTATGTGAATATTTTAAGTCCAGGTATAAAATGTGAGGAAGGCTGTAGAACTTCTCTGCTAGCTGGCTCACAGGAGAAAATGTAGTGGTTTCTTTCTCCTTTTATTCTCAGTTACATTTTTTCTGTTACACAGCGAATTTAAGACTCGATAGTGCATCAGGAATTAAACTCTTCCAATATGACATTATCTTTACATTTAATCCAGGAATTTTCTGACTGCTTAAACTTAGTGCCATTACAGTTCTTAGCTCTAAATCATACTCTCAAGTAATCGTTGTTTGCAACCATCAAATAATCAGATCAATTCAAGTATCCTTTCTCCAGCTGAAAATGTTTATGCTTAAAAGTTCAACATGAGAAAAGACAATCAGAACCTAGAGGAATAAGTGAGTCCCGCATGACTTACCATCCTCCACTAAGCCAGCAGGCCAAAGAGAACTGTAAGAAAATAAATGCAAAATAACATTTGAAATAATGGTATCAATCTTGTCTTTTTTCTTTTCCTGTTTGAAAAGTTATGCAAATTTTCTTTTCAACTCCCTATCACTATGATCATTTCAAGTGAACAGTAATCTGATAGTCTGTTTTATAGCCTCTTTGGAATATTCTTAAAAGTCTAGGTTCTCTTTTTTTATTATATCAAAAGTGGCTGTTATTAAACTCTGAGACTGTTTTAAAGAGAGTCTAAAAGTCAGTAATTTTTATGAAAGAAATCAAGAAGATTGGGACAATCCCACTCAGCCTCATGGTATCACTGATCCATTTAGACACATAAAAGCAACACATTAAAAAGAATTGGCAAGTTTAAGAACCAACAGATGATGGAGATGGATATGCAGTAGCCAGTAATAAAGCAGCACTTCAGCACTGAAAATCTGAACTCACACTTTTCATTAGCACAATGGAGCAAACATTTAACTATTGTATAAAGGCAAAACAAAAATAATCAGGAAAAAAACGAAAACCATTCTATTAGACAAAGTAGTTCTATGCTGAAATAAAAAGGCACACCCTCTTTGTCACCCAAGAGAAACTAGAACAAAAACAAAGAGGCAATAATAGCAATACATGTCTTAATTTTGTGAGTAAATTTTCGTTCAGTTGTACCTAAACACTGCACACAGAAATATGAATTATTATGTTTTGACTGTGGCCCATTACTATGGCGGATGAAATGCCAGCTGATGCGAGTCATTAGACCTTCATCTAATAACCTTTTCCTTCACTGCAGAAATGGGAAGTGGATGGAGCGGTGGGCTCTAGCTGTGGTGTCTGCACTCTCCTCTTCGCTTGGCCGTGACCTTAGAAGTAACCTTGGCAGAAGACAATGCTTTTAGAATGATATTTCATTTTATGCCTACTTTTTTCTAGCATGAGTTGTGTGTCCAGATTTAGCCCCATCACATAAAGGGAATTAAAACACCACAAAAAACAGCATAGAAATCCAGGGTGAGAACAGGGGTCCTATGATTGACAAGCAGTCAGCACCAATGAGCAGAACCCAAGGAAAACTTCCTCCAGACTGTAGTCAGCCAGAAGTTTCATTCCCTGAGCAATGAGGATTTTTCTGGTATTCCTTAGAAAAAACCATCACCCTGTCTTAACAAAATCCTGAGCGTTTCATTACCACTGAGTGAATGTGAAGGCCTTTTTAAACTCCCTAGACCTTTCGCCTCTATGGCATCAGCTTCACAGGTTAATTACTTTTTGTGTTAAAAAAATACATATATTTTTGGTAGGCATAAAACCATCACCTTTTAAATTCTTTTAAATTAATGTTTTGCCTTATAATACAAAAAGTGGTATGAGCATTAAATTATCTTTTCTAATGCCATCCATTGTTTTATATACCTTTCCTTTTGCTGCTCTTCCACTTCCTAGTGATTCCAACAAACATATTGCCTATATTTCCCACTAACCTCTTCTACATTGCAGACATCAAGAACCAGCACAACTTTACTTCCCCTGTACAGTCACAGGTCAGCTATCTCAAATTGGCATTGAAAATCAGGCCCTGGCAACAAAATACTCATTAACCAGATGCTCATTTTTATATATTTACAGAGCTGATCAAACAGATAGGTCTGATCAGGAAAATTAGACAGATACACTGTTTTGAAAACCCAAACACTATGTAAGGAACCTCCAAATTACAGAATTACTGTGAAGGTAATACTATACACAGAGATAACATATATGCAAATGGGCACATGTTCCCATATCACATGACAGACAATATCACTGATATGACACTACCTAATTACACTTCAGTATAGGAAATTAAATCTTCACTAATAAGTGATCTATATTATAATTTTAGCTTCTGTTCTTAACACTACTGATTGAAATCACACAGCCTCTAGGCATAGGAAAAACATGCTTCTAATGAAATAACGGGTTATTTTTTGACATATTATCAAATCAGCTCATTCACACTGGATTTTTGTTCCATTCCACCCAAAATACCACTTACTCTGAACCATAAAACAGTGTAAAGTTGACATTAATGCGAAAATGACTACAGATAGGAGACAAATTTAAGAACAGGAGCAACCTAACAGGAAAATTAATCTCATGTTTGTAGAAAAAAAAAACAGATACAGTTTTGAGAATATACATTTAAAGTTTCACTTCAGGAAACAACATTCTCACTGCATCAAGTACAAGCATTATCTAGCTACCATGCTAAAAAATTATTCAAAACATCAGTGGAAATGGATTCAGAAGCTGGGGATAGAAAGAGAAATTTTAGAGACCCTTATTCTGTCAGGTGCTAAGCAACTCTGGATGCTCCTTAACTCCTGCTTTTACCAGATAATATGGTATGAAGAAACATCTAGCAGGACAATTTCTCAAGTGTCATCCCAGGTATGGGCTTTGCAATTCTAACCCTTGGAATCATTGCATCCACTTGGTATTGCCTATAACAAAACAAAGTGCAAATGTCAATCAAGAAACTTCCTTGTAAGGCTAATCACAAAAACATTTTCTTCAGAATCAGCAGTATTGCCCTGAGCTGGGCTACCTTCATACTCAAGAAAATCGATGCTCAGGTGCATTTATTGGCTGGAAACAACAAAGATGATACAGAAAGAAATTGAAAGATGTTTTCTTTTAATTACTCTATCATCTTCTTCACGATATTATAAATTTAGCAATGTTGGATGTAAAATTGAAAAGTAGAAAATTTATTAGAAAAATAAAGCCCGAGAGAATCGCCTACAAAGAGCGTTATTCTGGCTTCACAACAACAGTCACGCTACAGGAGTTCTGTTACAGGTTTTGTTTGTGTTCCTCTATCAATGGGTTTTGTATTGCACTGATATCACGTGATACCAAGGTGACAATGGTATTTCTAGTACAACCTTTACTGGAGAGATACTAAGGGTGGTTTTAGAAGTGTCTAAATGGAGAAGTTCCTTTCAAATAAAAGATCAACCAAACATCAATATAACTGGTAAAGCTTTATAAATTAGTAAGTTAATCAACAGAGAAAATCTTTTGATGTGTGTCCTGGTTCCGGCTGGGACAGAGTTAACTTTCTCCCCAGTAGCTTGGGGGGTGTGCTGTGTTTTGGGTTTGGTATGAAAGGAGCGTTGATGGCCCATTGATGCTTTGGCTGTTGCTGGGTGATGCTCGCACGGGGCGGGGGGAGCACAGCCGGGGTGGTGGACCCAGCTGGCCAACGGGGTATTCTATACCATGTGACATCATGCTCAGTATAAAAACCAGGTGTGTGGGGGGGCTCGCCCCCCCGTTCGTGACACGCGGTCGGTGGTCGGTGAGCAGTTGCATTGTGCATCGCC
>NW_009202432.1:0-1707 GCF_000690835.1 Fulmarus glacialis | reverse complement strand
CCTTCCCCTCCCCCCCCGCCCGCGGGGGGGGGGGGGGGGGGGTGAGTGAGCGGCTGCGTGGGGTTAAACCACGACAATGTGCAAGAGGTCAGAGCCCCTGGGCCACAAGGAGTATAGACTCATAGAATCACAGAATGGTTTGAGTTGCAAGGGACCTTTAAAGATCATCTAGTTTCAACCCCCCTGCCATGGGCAGGATATCTTTCATTATATCAGGTTGCTCAAAGCCCCATCCAACCTGGCCTTGAACACTTCCAGGGATGGGGCATCCACAACTTCTCTGGGCAACCTGGTCCAGTGTCTCACCAGCCTCATCATAAAAAATTTCTTCCTTATATCCAGTCTAAACTCTTTCAGTTTAAAACCGTTCCCCCTTGTCCTGTCACTACAGGCTCTACTGAGAAGTCTCTCTCCATCTTTCTTATAAGCCCCTGTACATACTGAAAGGCCGCAATAAGATCTCCCCAGAGTCTTCTCTTCTCCAGGCTGAACAACCCCAACTCTCTCAGTCTTTCCTCATAGCAGAGGTGTTCTAGCCCTCTGACCATTTTCATGGCCCTCCTCTGGACCCGCTCCAACACGTCCATGTCCTTCTTGTACTGGGGACCTCAGAACTGAATGTGGTACCTTCTTCCTGAAGAAAAATGGAGAATTAGCTACTGAAACTTTCAAGGTCCGGCTAGTTCATACTTCCTTATGGTATGCTCACTGCTGCCCCCTTTCCTAAAGGAAAAAAAAATCTTACTTTTCCCCCTTTGTAAAAAAAAAATGCATAGTTTCTGTGAATGTAGAGAGTAATTAGGAGAGACAGCTGCAACATATAAAAAATACATTTTTAACTACCGTATTTTGAATCGTACCTCAAAAAGAATGAAAAACACAAAATTATTTAAGATAGCATTTGTCTTCTTAAAAAAAAAAAGGGTAAAAACAATACTAGGAGAGGCAGTCTGAAAATGTTTGGGGCCCTAAGTATTGATCTGGAGCACAAAATGCACTAGAGGAAAGTGATGTTAGGCAGCCTTCCCTCTCCGCTCCTCTTCCTTCTCTGATCACCTTCTTCTTCATTCTGCAGTCCACTATTCAGTTTTCCTTTCTCTATTTTTGCTTCTATTTGATTTTCTACACTTAAATACTTCAGAAGAAACTAAAACTTATTACTATGATGTAAGACACCTGGAATGTTTCCCCCATATTTAAAACTGTTGTGCTACCTCTTTCCTTAATTTACAATCCTGAATCTATTCATTTTCCTAGAGCCATCAAAATGTTTATAAATATGTAACTTCATTTTTTCTCAGCTCTGTCCCTTGTTTTCATTCACTGCCTTTCACCTCTCTTTTGTTTGCCTCCTTCATTTATTCATTCAGTCTTCTTCTTGGCCCTCATTTATTTACCATAATTTGCAAAGAGAGAAAAAAAAAGAAAGCAGTGTATTTATAACCAACTAGATGTTTTCAGAAAGGAGTTATAATAGAAAATTTTATGAACATTTCATGACAAACAGATTGGGAAGTAATCAGCATCTGCAGGCCTGTGTAAGGCTGAGGTGTAAGATGCAGCTCTGGCTGAACGATGCCCTGTCTTCCCAAAGAACCCCCAGGATGGACATGGCTAACAGCAGTGCCCATTTTATGTCCAGGAGCCCCATGCCAGCAAGCCATGAAGTCCACGTTACAAAAAACATAGAATCATAGAATCATAGAA
>NW_009202431.1:436-85619 GCF_000690835.1 Fulmarus glacialis | reverse complement strand
TGAAAGAGATTCAAAATGATTCCAAAAAACTCAAAGAAACCTTTTGCCAGGTGTACTGGGCACCCAGCTAAGGACTGACAGTTGGGCACCTCTGGGTACACAACAGCCCAAGCCAGGCTTTCAGTAATCAGCATCAAAATTTAGAGTTCTACAGAACATTTGGAGTTCTGGATGAGTTGTTATTTTGCAGTAGAAAATATGTTGTACTAGAAAGTTTCTGACCAGCTGTAGCTCATCTCTAGGCTTTTGGTTCAGTCTCATCATTAGGCAAGTGAAAGCTATTTCAATCTCAACACAATTAGCACACTCGACTTCTCTGCATTTTTCCTCTCTCACTCAGTTCACACTTGCCACTGCAGAGGAACTTGTGTTAGATTTAGATTAAACCTGCAGGAAAGTGGCTGAGAAGAAAGCAGCCCAGACTAAGGAAGCATTTTCTTTCCTCAGTTCTTTCACTGTTGATCTCTCTCTGAAATTTCCAGCCTTGTGCTTTTATAATGTCCAAGTACATGAAAGAGTTTGTAACATAAAATGTCACACTCAATGGAGCATGATGTGATACTGAAGCCAAATGGCCAGATGCTCTTTTCTGAGCTATTTCCAATGCTCCCACTTTAGAGAGTGTTTTTAACGGTATTCACAAGCTCTAGTCCTGTAGTTTGCTGGCAATTTCATGCTAGAGCACCGTTGTGCTATGTTCTGATGAAAACATTGTTTTCCATTCAAGGTTACAGTTATCTTCAATTTAACCAAAAAAAAAAAAAAAAAGAAAAGAAAAGAAAAACAAGAAAAGAAAAGCACACTGTGGTTCAAAGAAATTGCAGACAGGTAGGGAGTTGGATTCTCTCCCCAGAAACAAGATCATGCATCCCATTTAGAGTACAATTAAGACTATATAAATGATCTGGTTGGAGAAAAACCCAAGTACTCTAACTTAGTCGGAACGGGCCGAGGGCCATCTTTTGGCTGTTTGGCTTTGCTTTACACTGTTTTCGCATTCTTCTCTTTCATGTGTGGGAAGACCCTTTACACAGAAAATCCTCCGGTTCGAAACGTGGTTGATGTCGGACATTTGAAACCTGGCACCCGGCGCTGGTTGTCGCACTGGAATTCAGCCTGTCCTCTTCATCTGCTTTTTCATGGTTTTCTTGTTTGCTGACAGCACTGCATCTCTTTGGTTCACTGCCCGGAGGCACGAGCACCAGTTATTGGGAGGATACGACCACAGAGCCAGGACCAGAGTAACCAGGGCTGCTAACAGCTTCCTCCAAGCTGTTAATACAGTTACCGCCCCGCGTAGCCTGTTGGAAACAGCGGTTGCACACTTTGGCAATGGGGGCAGCGGTGATTCGTGGTGACTTCGGACACTCCAGGGTTAAGCAGCCTGGCATTTAATGCCTGCATGAGCGTCTTCACTTACGACTAAGTCTGTCTCCTTTTCCAGACAGAATGCATTAGTGCTATACACAAATGTCAAGCCTAATCTCATCCTGTTTGAATCAATGGAACTCCGCTGGAATTAAAAGATGCTGAACATTTAGACGGGCACATCATATACGCACATCACCACAGAATAGACTATTCCGATCCCTCTTTTGAAGAGGGAAGGGAGCTGCGAATTAATGTAATCCAGGCACCATGAATTCAATCCTTTCACGATTTCTTAATGCTTAACTTTACAAGCTTAACATTCTTTTACCTTAGGAAACGCCTATAAAAATGCTAAATTAAACTGGAGATGGAAAAGAGGACACTGTTACTTACACAACTTATCTGGAGGGCGAGACCTAGGAAATTTATCACAGAGATCTTTGCAAACTATGTGACAGGACAACTTCCAATAACAGCAGATTACATCACTTATTAGGATTTTGCTTAGGCAGTGCAGAGTTCAGTGTAGAACCGGTCAGAAAGACTTTAATAGCATTTAACTTCATGCTGAAAATGCTGATTTATAGCACTCCAGTGTGAATAGGCATGTCTAAGGACAGAGTGCATTACATTTTCAGATGCCAGCAAGTGTGAATTTTTGTTAACATCATTTAAATGATCAAATGTCTTCAAACTGAAGGGCTTTCTTTTAAAACTTTTCATTTGAAATGGAATTAATTTATACTAAAAATTACAGCTTGGGAAAGGTCAAAATAAAAATGAAGTATTTTTGGATTTACTGAAATAAGACATTTTGATTAACCTGTATTTTTGTACAATTTTCACTTGTATTTTACCACAGCATGTGGGGAAAAAACCCTGAAATTTTGAGAAACTCTGCGGAACGGGGTTCCTACCTACCTCTTAGATCTAAGACTAGGGGCCTGGCCTCATGAATCACACAGGGTAAAAAGCATTGTCCAGAATTCAGAATTAAAGTTTGCTATACGTAAACCTTCTGACACTTTTATTACAGCATACCGGCCTAGAATCTGCATTTAAAGCACTGAGTGCTCAAAGGAATCTAAATCTCCTTAGCTAAAGGTAATAAAATCAGGTCAAGAATTCACTACTCAACAATCTACCGTTAGCATTTCTGTTCAGAGAAAATGTAGTTCATCTGTTTTTAAAGAAAGTAAAGCCGGGCCATATAGCATAAGTTTGGAAAGTATAATGATTTGCTTGTGTACGGAAGTCCGTTAGGTAACGAGTTTTATTTCCTCATAAAGAGATTTCAGTGAATCTGCATCATTTTTTTTTTACAGTACACACAGTATTTCTGCAAAGCCCAGAGGTGGGACTGCATTTCTATATACATAACCCATGCTTGAGTTCAGCTAGGCAGCTTGGCCACCATAAGCAATGTAATCACAACAGCAGAGAGCGCAAATGATTTGAGCTTTTATCCTGTTTTCAGACAATTCTTTTCAATCCTGATGAACTGTGTGTTCCCAGGGCCATGCCGTTGCCAGCTGCCAAAACTGGCCCAAGTTACCTGTGACACACCTGCACGAGCCGAGGTGACAACTAACCTTAAGCATCCAGCTAAGCTCTGCTGGAGAATTCAGCCATCACCGAATTCACCATAGAGTTAATTTGTCACACTAGTACCTAGGGACATCTCTAACCGATTTTTCTGGCCAGGACCTCTTAAACAGTAGGTTTCTTTACGATATCTCAAATTGGGTAAGTCATTAGTTTGGGGAGGGGGTGGGTGGGTGTTGTTTTGTTTTGTTTTTTCCTCAAATCTCTGAGTTAGTACCTGTAAGAATTCATCAGGGATGCAGATTCCCTCCTTTGAGGTATATCACAGTGCTATTGAGAATAAAGCAGTATGGCCAGTTGATGCTGGCCGTAAAAGACAAAAAGTTTTGCTTTCAGTTGTCAATGTGGCAACGTATTTTTTATTTAATTTGTTTGGATTCTTAATGGTGGAAGCAGAATTTAATTTTGTACTAGAGCATCCCTTAAAATAAATGTTTGATCTCTTCCCACCCACCATTACAGTTGATGGGTACAAAATAAAAAGAACAGCAATTCATTCACCTTATCACTGAAGCACCAGAGGAAGAGAGAGATCCTTAGTGCAATGATTAATGACTCGCTATAAAAAGATGCATCATAAACTGCTTGCATTAGGTCAAATCATAAACTAGGCTTTTAATGTTTATATGATCCCTTTCTAAATAATTAAGCGTGTCTGTAGCTCCCTGTAGGAAGGGAACTTACATGACGCTTGCAAACCATGCAGTTTCTTACAGGGTCATAATTTGGGACCCTCAATTAAAGGGATCCCTGTCTTGCTCTACATTCATGCATTGCTTGAATTTCTCTTACTATTGGGACATCTCTCTGTACTACAGGTCAGAGAGACCATTTCACGTCCAGGAGCAGCAAAGATGAACGTGATCTACCCTGAGTTTAGGGTATCTTCTTCAAGCACAGACACATCCACAGCTTTGCTGTGGGAGAAAGCACCATTATTTTTCTTTATCTCTGCCTCCCGGTTGGGAAAAGGACAGCTGAACCACAGCTGAAACAAAAACAGGGCTATCTACCACTCACTGGATCCACATGGATACAAGGAGGCAGAGCAGTGGTGTGGTGCTTGCCCGAATGCAGCTAACAAGCCAAGTTGCCCGTGCTTGTGAAGGACACCTCATCCACACGGGAGTCAGCCACAATTTGACTTTGTAAATTCCTGGCCAAAATCAGCTTTTAGGTGCTCACAGACAATTCCCATCAGCTTCAGTAGGTGGACACTAAGTAGTGTTCATCAGTTGGTGAACACTAAGAGAACAGCACCATTTGTCCATAACAGAATTCAGTCCTGTATTTATCCATCTTGCGGTGAAACTGTCATCTTTGAAAAATAGAGTACAAGATGGCATTATATAAGTGTCCATCTATTTCCTTACTATCACAAGCCTGCAATCATGCCCATCTCCCTTTTACTTCCCAGAACAGCTGGTGCTTTTTCTCACCCAAACCAGAATCTCCCTAGCTTGGCAACCAGACATTGGCTTCACTGCAAAGCTACCGCATTAGGAGAATGTCGCAGCTTTAACCAATATGAGGTTTACATAAAAATATGAGTTAAAAAAAGAGCCGCAGAGTCCTAAATATTTTCAATAGATGTGGTAGCCCCAGTCAGTTTATGCACTGCTTACTCAATACAGAAAATCACTTAGGTTAATTATTTAAATATTTCCATCTATGGAATTTAGAAAAGGGAAAAGCCAATAACGGAATACCCAAGATGGTGATTTTCAAAAAAAATCAATAGATTTAAGGGGGATTAGCTGGGTTATCAAACAGTATCCTCCCAAATCAGCTCATTAGTTTCACTGACTTGTCCTATTTCACTTTATTAAAACAATTGAAATGAGGGTTCATTAGATGCAATGTAATCTAATTCAGACACTCCAAGCCTAATCCCTTTTCTTTTGGCAGTAACATGATAATAGTTTGCAAAAATGTTTAAAGGATTATTGTTACAGCTATTTTAAATAGGGACTGTTTTTAGCCAAACACGTGCCACCACTCCCCCACCATTTTATTATTTATTATTATATTATTTCTTGCTCTTTACTCATTCATTCATTTGTTCCTTCCCTTTTCTGTCTTTCACTGCTCCACACAAGGAGAGTCACACACGGGCAACAGCATCCCTCTGTGCAGGGGATATGCCAAATATCCCTGCGCGGGTCAGAGCACCAGCCCTTAGGAAAAGAATGATTTTTTGCAACTTACTTTGAGATTCTGGAGTTGAAAAAAAACCTTTGTAAATTCACAGTGATTTTATAAATATCCTAGAAGGAAGGGAGAAAGTTCCTGTGCATTTTCACGCTGCTAGTTTCTGACAGCTCTGAAAGACACACAGGAGGGGATCACGCATAGGACTTGCAAATTAGGAGGTAGACACTGTATATTACTTACCATGCTAGATCCAGGCTGAAAATACAGAGTAACAGATCCATGCTACGGACATACAGCTTATTTCATGTACTTTCATAAAGCCTTTTTCAAATAGTAGGGTTAATTATTCTTTATAGGGCAAACCCCCCCAAACAAACAAAAAAAACCCCCAAAGAATGAGAGCTGGTTTCTAGATCCTAGGTTTCTGCAGACTTTAACAGGTTCCCTACCCCTGAAAACCTGTCCTTGCTCACTTCAAATCCTTGCCTCTTCAAGCAAGTGCCATTTCATAATCCCATTAAAACCTTTGCCGCTGTTTACCAGGAGCCTTAATCGTACTCAGCAAGTTCTTCTCGTCTAAAGAAGAGCGACAGCTTTCAGATTTCTTCGGAGGCTTATTCATCAGCTACGCCAGAGTTTTGCCAGAGCGTTCAATCTATTCTGGGAGCAGCCATGTGGAAAAAGTTTCAAACAGCTCAAAGCCCTGCACAATGATAAAGGAAAGCTCACACAATCCTGGTAATAGCCTGACCCTCTTAAGGAAAATTGGATGATTTGTGGTAGCAGTTTTTCTGTCCCCTATGCGAATTCTGAACCTTAAAGTATAAGCAGTATATTCACACAGTCCCATTACAAACCCTATCCCTCTTGCGATGCTGGAATAATAAATACACACACACATATGTGAAAATAAACTCTTGCTGCAGTGACCTTCTTCCTCAGCCCACTGGTGTGAAGGAGTTTGTAGCCATTTTAGAAAAAAAGAGTCAGATAAAGAATGGACTAATTTGATGTTCAGTGTTTCACCATGAGCAGAATATGTGCTTTAACGAGCACATTACATACACCAGGGACGTGTTACTGTGAAGCAAGGAATAAAGAATAAGGGGAAAATAATTACACAGGCAGCTTTATAATGAGGAAACTGTGTTCATGCAACATTAAGTGGCCTAATTTTCAAGTGCTAAGCAAAGACATGTTCCTTGGACTTCAGAAGGACTTACTGGCAAGCACCACCTTGCAAACAAGGGCAAAGGATCACAAGTATCAAACCTCCTATAGGTCCAGAAGCACAGGGTGGACTGATGCTGTCCCGAAGTCATCTGTCCACACTTGGCACTGACCTACCCGACAGGATCGAATACCTGTACCCTGTAGTTCCTATTCTATAAGGAGGAGCCTTAAAGTTTTAAAATACCACAGCATTCATCGTGCGTGGTACGTAGAACATTACAACTGACTTCTACCAGCCTGTCCTTAGTTTTCTGTTGGTACTGCCTCTGCTAGGCCACAAGTATACAACATCATCTAGGCGCAATGAGCGCATGAAGACTTAGTGTAGCTGTTTGCACAAGCAGAGCTACTGGGAAAGGGGAAAATCTGTCTCATTGGGTTCAGACGTTGACAGAATGAACCAATAAACGATATTTCTGACTGTTATCAGTTCTCTCAAGGCCAGTAAGGTCAGGAACATTCATTTACTGGGACTGTCAGTTCCAGATAGTGTTGCAATATCAATTATTTCAGTGTAATAGCCTATCAGTCACACAGCAATTCTGTTGGGCCACAGGCTCCCCGTCTTTCTTTGCAAATGGACATGGCACAAAGTCTCTTCTTTGTTACTCACGTTACTCACCCTCATGCCTAATTCAATGTTTTCTCCTCCGTAGACCTCCATACCAGGGTCAAGCAAGCCAATCTCACCAAAATACTCTCGGTCCACTACAAACGAGCATCCAATCATGGCTGGTGTCCTGCACCGAGAGATTAAAGCAAAAAATTAAGTCATTTATTAGCTACTACAGAACTCACCTCATAACAAATTTACACAGACAAAACAGTTCTTAGTCTTCAAGTTTACATTTTAAATTTATTTATTAGCGTGCAATCACATTGCACTTCATCCCCCAATGGACAGAGGACCTTGTGGGACCAGAGCCACGCAAATAACTAGCACACCGCCGGACACACTTGGAGCAGCTGTCTGTGAGATAGACACAAGATGTGAAGTCAAGTACTCCATACGTGTAAGTGAAGCATCAGGCTGTTTTTCCTTTGTTTTATAGACCAACCTCTGTGCTGGAGCTGAAGTTCACCACCATACAGAGTAACAGAAGAACTGGACAACACTTTATTTGAAGATTAATACACAAAAAAACCCCCATAAGCTTTGTCAGAAATGAGGAGTCCCCTCACCCACATATTAAAAGTAAGTGCATGTCGAGAACTGTGGATCAATCATGGTGTGCAGTTTGGCAAGGGACTTATTGGAGTCAACTCTAGCAGATAAATTTCAGCCTTTGTGAAGCTGTTTTATGCTTAACATTTCTATGTTTGCTGAGGTCAGTCTTTAGAAAAGGAAAAAATTTCAGATGAAGAGACTCTGCCCTCAGCTCTGCCACTGACCAGCTGGGTGATGTCAGATAAATCATCTTCCTTCTCTGAGCATCAGTTTCTTTATGTGTGAAACTACGGTTCTGCTTTCCTTTACAAAGCAGCCTGAAGCCTGTCACTGAGCAGCGCTACATGGCAACAGATTTTGAGATCATTTACCATATGAACACAAGCATCATTTCAATGCAATATAAGCTAGTGACATTTGCTAGTTTCATTTGTCCACACTTTCTCTGTATCTCTGTACTGGTCACACCACCTGCCTCTTTAAAATTCAAGGTAGGAGCTAGGTTTTGCTACTATAGCCCACAATTTAAAAATGTAAACTTGACTAACTTTAAGGTGGAAAACCAACAAGAGCCTGCAGCTCCATGTTTGACTTGCAATTCAGCTGCAGGTTGCATAGTGGCTACTGCAAGATCGTGGGTGGTCATCCTGCAGTCCGATCTACAGGATGTGCCCAGGCCCTGGGGACAGACCCCCCCATTTTAGTGGGATCCCGACAGACCAGACTGCTGAATCAGGAAAACCATAAAATCATTTGAGAAACGGAACACTTCTGGAGCTGACCTAGAAGAATGAGCTGTGCTCCCTCTTCCATTGAAAGGGAGGTGATTTTGGACCATCAGCAGATACATCATCGTTCCCAACAGTGCTATTGTAAAAAGATCAGGAAAATCCTAGTTTATGTCAATTTTCTATTTCCTAGTAGAATAGAGAATGCTCCATCTACGGCCCAAGCTTATATATATACATCATGAAAATGCCCTATAGAAACAAAGATGATGGAAAAGGTCTAAAACCTATTTTAAGAAGTCTCCTTTGTAATGCAGTAATGTTATACTGTCCCTACGAAGTTTCTCTTGTCCCAGATACCTGCATGTTTCTCCAATTTGTACAGAAAGCTATTCACAAGGTATTTGCCCATGACATCTGAGAAACATATTCATGAGGCAGTTTCACACACATGTGAAAAACTGCCCTGGCCGGGAAAATGAACACTTTTTTTTACCAATGTATTGGTGGATCCCACTGGTAGCAGCAGGTGGCTGCTGGAACGGTGTTATCACATCAGGTCCTTTTTCTCATCAGCAGTTCACCATTTCTACAGCAGGAGGTTAAAAAGGCTTCAAACAAACAGCCAAGATATGGTTAGATAAAACAATTCTTTGATCCTGGGCCTAATGCATATCCCAACATTGCAGAACACAGTCCAACCTATGGCAGGAACTGTTTGGTACCCTTGAAAAGGTTCATTTGCTGAAGCGCTGCTATTACTTATCTGTAATGGACTCTGCTATAGCACTCACATTACTGGTACCACTTCAGCACCTCTCCCTTGCACTTTTTCTCAGTTTGAAAGCCATTGCAACCTCTCAGATCACTACAAGCCTATACTGCAGTGCACGCTATCCCTCTCGTGTTTTCTCTGCATAATTGAAAAAGGCAGCTGTTGATAGAAACACATTTGATCGGCACTGTTTCTGACAAAGACGTTGAAATAGCTTGATTAACTCTCACATTCCACCCTGACAGAGTGAGATGCGTTCCCTGGATCATGAGCTGAGGGGACAAGATTCAATGGCGGTTACAAAGGCAAACATCTGGCTTTCACAGGTGACTTTGGACTGAAGTGGGGCTCTCAGCCAGATCCCTGCACTCATTCAGTCAAAAAGGCTGGAGGAAACTGAGGCCAGATGTCACAAACCCTACAAAGAAACTGCAGCAGGGTCATCACCAGCACCTCTCCCACACCCCACAGTCCCCTTTTGTCTGTGCAAGAGATTTCAGCACTTCTCTGTTTGGTGCTGTTATTTGTGAAGACTTTCTGCTGAATCAGTCTCTAGTTAGGAGTGGTCTCAGAGTCTATGAAAACCACGCATGGTCCTGGGTACTCCTGGCTGGACACATCCATCTTCTGTTAATGCATATACTTATACACCAGGATCTTTGCAAGATGGATGGCATTTATAAATTCAAGTTATTTGGTAAAATACATCTTCCTGCTTATAGTTCTTAGAGACATGCCTGAGACAGACTTGCCTAAAGAGACTGAGAGTTCTCCTGTACACAGGACCAGACACATCCTCTATATATCCCACTGTCACATCCTGTATCACTGAAAACAATATTTTAGGCTACCAAGAAATAACTTCGGTCTGGAAACTGAAATAAAAGAAGGACATGACCAAGGCAAGGGAGTTCAGTAACTCTAAAATGAAATAAGCCTTTGAGAGAAGATCTAGGTATTTCTTAAGTGTTAACCATGATAAAAAAGGGAAGGAGGTGGGGAGAAGAAACACACACCACTTTCTTCATTTTCCTTGTGATGTATTTAAAGCTAAACACAGGCTTCACTAGTTGAAGGCTAGAGCTTCACTGTTTTGCAAAACTGAGCTGCTAGCTTGGGCTTAGACTCATTCTCTTTCCAGCCCTCCCCCCCACCCCAAACTCCTCTGGAGGCAGCTCCTTACAGCGGTAGGATGCTCCCATGAGGACGTTTCTCCTTCCTTCCTAATGAGGAACGGTACTGCTAGGCTTTGCAGACTGCTCTCAGGTGCTGGAATCTCTCTCTCTGGGGGATGGATTTTTGCAGCTGTTGGCTCTGTCCATTAAAACACTGACTTGTTAATTGAATGGGGGTGGGAAACGCATTTTAGATGCAACTACATAATCATCGCTCACAGACGAATGCCGCTGAGGACTGCCTTTGCAACTCCTTCTCTCTCTTCTAGGTTTTATTTCTTCTTATTAGATATATTCAAATACAGACCCGACAAGCCTTCATGGCTTATTCAGAAAAAAACTGTTTTCCGGAACGAGCAACAACTGCAGTGCAATGGCAGAAGGAACCACATCCAGCTTTTCAGAGAAGCCAGTCAAAAATTGCCCCTGTCAGTGCCTTCCTCTACCTGAATTTGGCTGCCAGCAGCCACTGCTCATCTGCACAGCAGCTCGTCTGCACAGCAGCACGGCTGCATCCCCAGAAGCTGAACTGAGAAGCCTGTGGCTCTGCCCTGGCCGCATCCTGACGCGAGGGAAGAACTTGCCTACGATGCACAATGTTGAATTTTCTGCATACTGCACGTTCAACACTTCCATCAGGTTCAACCAGAGTTTTGGGCATTCAAGCCCAGGCCCTTAACTTCCCCGTGCTTTGACTGACCCAACTGTAAACTAAGTGTAATGCGACTGCACAGCCCAGCGAGCTGGTAACAGTGCTGAGAGCCAGGGAACCTTGACTCTATTCCCAGCTGTCATTCATCTGGTCTTCAGTGAGTCACCTCCGTTTCTCCATCTGTGAAGCACACATAATAATACCGGGTAAAAGTCTGAGAACGCTTCAGCAGCTTGAAAGCCTAAGATTCACTTCTAAAAGCGCTTTAAGCATATAGGTGGATAATTTTATACTAGACTACAGTGTTGCATTGACATATTACAAAAACTTTAAAAAAAACCTGCTTCCCAAAAAGCATGAGACCCTCACTTGGCTGTCATCCCTGGGGTTTTCCAGTGCCTGAAAAACTCCAGTATATCTACCGCTTTTACAGTGTAGCAAAGACTTCCCTTCAAAGTCAGAAATGGATATATGATCAAAAGCAATTGTGTTAGCACCTCTTAAACACTGCTCACTAGCCAAGGGGCAGCAAATGAGAAGGTGCATGCCCTTAGCACTTCACAGTTTCAGAGTAAAACATATTAACCTAAACCACAGCTGCTTTATATAAAAGGACCTTTTTCCTTAAGTCATGCACTTTCTAGTAAAACAGTGACATTTTTAGAAGGCGGGTATCACAAAATAGCAATTAGAAGTGTACTATTTTTTACCAACACCTCAACGGTGTCGGGAAACTTAATTGATCTGTGGAATATTCTTTGACACAACAGACGATGTTATAAGCATTAATTATAATCAACAAGAGCACTCAAAGGATAATGTGGGAAACACAGCAAAATGTGTTTTGCAGCTAAAACCTTAAAATGCACCATAAGAATAGTATTGGTTCTGCACTGGAGAAAGATACAGCATAGTCAATTTGTGGAAATTACCTGATGGCATTGCTGTAGCAAGGGAGCTATGAGAGAGACATTGCTCTGGGGAAAGGGAGGAAGCAGAGAGCAGCGCTTCATGGTGTTAAACACCCCCTCTCTCCCCGCCTGCTGCTGCAGCAGGTACAGCGCGGGTGGCTACGAGTGAAGAGAGGCACGGTATGGAAGAGGGCAGTGCCTGCTATGGGATGGGGTACCAGAAACAGAGGACACTTTGGCCAGAAATGAAAACCACTTGCTGTAGGTCTGAGTCACGACTATGTAGTTTTAGCGAGATCTCCAGGAGCACGGCTCTGTCGACAAAATTCCAGCAGGTGCCGATACCCACTTCTCCATCCAGGTGCATCGTGCTCCTTCCCTTTACAGACAACCGAAGGATGCTGCCTGGGGGCTTCGTCAAGAACAAGTGAAGGAGAAAGGGATGAGCACGAGACTGACATACGATAAGTCTTCCTCTCCCTTACGCTTCTTTCTCCCCCTGCCTTAAGGTCAGTATACATGCCATCAGGTCACATTTGAAACAGTTTTCAAAGCATCAAAAAGTCCAATTTCCAGGACAATTGACCTACAAACACACACAGAAATACATAAATACAAACACAAATATAACTATAAATAAATATATAAACATAAACATATCTATACAGGGATAAGCAGGGAGAGAGAGAGATTCCAAGGACACATCACACACCATATCTTTGAGTTTTCCACCTTTCCTGGCAGAATGTTCCTTTGATTCAGGTTCCTAAGCAGCACCTCACCCCTGGCCTGACAGGTAAGTGGGGAAACCTGCATGGTACCTGCATAAGCATTTATTTTTTCTTACAACTCATGTCTTCTGCAAGAAGGAGTCATACCACTCCGTGAGAACAGAACTCAAGGACAGATTTGCTGCTCAGGAGCTACAGGGAAAAAACTCACAAGCTTAATGATGGGAAGGTTTGTTAATCTTTGGAGAGCTATAGCATGTGAAAAAAAGCAATCCAGAATGCTTGGCTAGGAAAGGCAGAGCAACAGGGATGTAGAATAACTCTGATGCCCCATGGAGGTATATTTTTGGAACAGGCAGGATACCCGTCAGAACCTGGACAAATAAAAAAGAAACTGCTCTGTTATAGGCTCCTGTGAACCAGCAACTGAAAAGATGACCATAATCAATCAATAAACAGTCACCAGTTTTATTATTACATGACAGCATGGTTTATCCTAAGCGACTCTACAGATAAGCCCCTTCCTAAGCTCAGGTACACAGACGGATTTCTTCCCAGAGCAGCGAAGACCCAACATGGTGCATCACCATCGCGATGGCAGACCAGCACGGGGCCTGACTTGCACATGAGATGGGCACGCACACTCCCAGCACAGACCACTTCACTGTGGGCATATCAGACGCTAATTTATATACATGAGCGAGACACACGTGCTTTCTGGAGTGGCTGATTCACTGTGTGTACTGGCACCAAGCTACGGTATATTAAAGCAATAAGTGAGAACATATGCAACAATGAAATGCACCACTGCTGCTGGAGGAAGATAAAATGGAAAGCTGTGCAGTGCTTGGCTGAGTGAGGCTGACTAATGACTCTAATGTTAGTGGCCACTGATCAAGAAATCAAACACAGAGCAGTCCATCATAATCACGGCAGGTGAGGGAAGACGAGCCAGAGCCAGAGCTCAGGATACCAGAAACCTTCCTTGCTGTTCCAAAAACCAGTACTATCTTCCACATACAGAAAAACCCCCAGCTTGTTTCAATGCATAGTCAAATTCATTAGAAACCCGCTGAAACAGGATTCTTTATTACACAGTTTGTTGCCAGATGATAAGGACGTTTTTGGGCAGTGTGTTCTCAGGAACACAAATGGAAAATGACGTGATGGACACAGCGTGTCAAAATAACAATCCTCATTTAAATCTTCACGTTAGAGACAGCTTACATCTCAAATGTCAAACATGCAAAACGGATTGCCTGCAGAAGCCAATTCAGGGAACATCAATTGTTCTGAATTTCAGAGTATTAATGGGGAAAAAACCCAAGAACCGACTTTAAACTGTATCAGAAATCTTTACAAAATCTGACACTTTGTTCTTGCTATTTCTTTACCTTTCTTTGCACTTCAAGGCCACATCCCCTTTGTCACTTGGACCACAACAGCTGATCTGACATTTTATGGTGTGCCCTTGACATGACTGCCTCTACGGTGCCCCGCTGACTTGAGGGACAGTTCCTGCTCCTTCCCAGCCAGGCTCTGAATAGGATCACACCACTGTTAGTGTTCAAGAAAGCAGAGGATCAGGCTTCAAACAGAAAACCTCTGAGAAAAGTAAGCACATCTGTTGTGCAATCCCAGAAGAAAACAGGAATTGGACTCTACTTTCTACGTCTCACCCATTTCTGCAGATCGATACAACACAAACATCAGAAATGCCAGGGCTCTGATCCTCACTGATACCAGGGTACGCGTATTTTTTTAACACTGAAAATCTTTAATCCCTTTGGAGATCTGGGAGGAAGTATTCAGCTACACCACCCACAAAACCAGTCACGGGGTTATTAGTTATTAGCCTTTTCTTTTACAAAACACACAGAGACACAAAACAAACCCACTATTTGCTGAAGAGAGTGTCAAAGGAAGCCTTTAGAGGGACAGTGTCAGCAAGGACTAAATGAACTTGCATTTTTCATGCTGATGAATAGTCCTGCAATCTTATGAATGCACTGAACAGACACATGGATCCAAACACCATCAATGTGGACCAGTTTGCACGCCTTGCAAACTGGACTGAAACACAAATCATGGTTGCAGTACATGGTTTGGAAAGTTGGTTACAAAACCAAAATCTGTACCAAACCAACAGAGATTTTTGAAAACGTTTGCTCACTAGTCTGACTTCCCCTTCCTTTTGAAAATATACCTTAAATTTTCTACAGCTACTAAGTTCCCATCATGGGTGCTTTCGAATCTCAATTCTAAGTACACACTTCCTGATTCTTTTCATCAATAACGCTCGCACGTTCACTCTTTCCATTACCATAATTATGCTGGCATATCACTTAAAAGCCACAAAATTGCATTGCATTTCTATAGGCAGGCATAACACAACAGCACACAACAGTACAGCCAAATGCTTTAGTAAGTCCATCCAGGTGCTGCTGCTTCGGAGGCCCATCAGAAATCAGGGCAGTGTGGCTATGAAGCGGATGCTCCGCTCTCCTAGATCTCTGCCTTCCAAGCACATGCTCCCAGGGAGACAGGTAAGTGTTCACGGTTCGACGTTGATGTCTCTGCATTTTAGGGCATGTAATTCATAATTTGCGGGAGAGATACTTATGCAATCACAACATCTCGGTGCTCCTGATATTTGTCAGGGAGGGTTGGGCGCTCTCCTCCTTCTGCTGCTTGTCTCATCTGTCTCCAGGCAGTTTATGCACTATTGAATTGGAGGGTTTCTTCACTTGGGTTCAGAATAAAATCACTGCTCTCGGGAGCCGGCTACTTACGTGCATCAGATTTCAACACTACTCAGTGCTTGAGTTTGGATCTTATTCACTTCTGTATCAGTCCAACTCAGTGCCAGTATAACTCTGGCAAGAGCTTGAACATAAACCTGAGGAAAGCCCATGGTAAATCAGGCCCATGGTAAATCAGTATTGCTGAAAAAAACCTCTTTATCCCAGCATTATAGGGATGAGATTCCTTATGCGCTACTAAAAAGATCTGTAGTTGAATTTCCAGAAGTGTTTTGCAGATGCAGCTTCCATACTTTAGGGAGTCTAAAGAACTTGCCGAGGTTTAACCTCGTAATCTTATCTGATATGTATCATTGCCTCCAGAACAGAAGATACTCAAATACTAGAACAACTCATGTGAAAATTAATACAGTGATTTCACAAATAAACTGGAAGTAATGAAGTGTGCAAAACCTTTCAGGAATAAAAGACTAAAACCCCGATTTCAGGAATGAAAGCTTTGGCTGATTAATTTTCCTTCATCAATAAACTATTTCTCAGGGCTGAGTGAAATAGATATAACACACCTGCACTTGTAAAACAATGTGAGGAGAGCAGGGCATGTTATCCAGGAAAACTGATTTCCTAAGTAATTACTTTCCTGCTTATTGAGGTTTCAAGCTGCGCAAAGGGTCAGTGATGAAGGACTGTGCTGTCTTGTGGTAAATAAGGTTAATGTTACTGTATAGCTCTGTTTTGCAGTCACAGGGCGTGAGAACGAACCTAAGAGCAACTTGCAACACTTGTTCAAATACAGATTGAAATATTACCCCCTGCATGAGGGACAGATCCTGTGAGATGGCCCCATCCAACCAATCACTTAGAAACGTGAACAGTTCGTCTGTGTCCTTTCACTTCCAAAAGACCACTTGGATCCTTTCAGTGTTGAAAGGATCAGTTCAAAGTATGTTGTTTGAAGTGCTTGGATGGACTTCTCAGGACCTGACAGCTCAAGCTCTACACTGGGAGGGAAGTACATCAGCTTCTCTGCCAGAGCCTACATTGGGACCATACAATAGAGTTCTAGCTTACTTGAGGATGAACCTGATATACATCAAAATGAAGATGACTCTAAGGTCGTAATTTGTGTCCTTCCTAAGAAATCTCAAAAATAGGGCAGAGCAACCCAAAGTGCACACCTGGGCTTTGTATTTTTTAGCATTCATTTCAACAGTTGCTGACAATAGTACCCTTCCCCCAGCACAGTACATCTCAGAGGAGCTGTTAGACAAGCATCTGCACTGGAGATGAAGGGCTAGAAGGTACGAATTTTCAAATGAAGGGGAAAGAAAGCCCCTTTCTTATCAGTTCCTGTTTTCCCACTGTAACAATTCTCAAAAACACTAACACAATTCCTGAAACAGTATTTCCTTACAAAATGCCATTTTTGTAAGGTAAAATGTTCCTTTATAGAGAAAAATAAAATGACACTGACTACGTGGTCCAGTTTCATTTTAAAACTCCTCCAGCAGAAAAACTCAGAACATGTGCAAAGTTCTCCAAAAAAAGAGCAACTCTCCAACAAGGCAAGGCTAACACATCTCCTACTAGTGCTGCTGGGAAGCTCTGATTTGGGCTGATGGCCAAGAGTGCTGCCTACAGACCAAAAGTGAAGCCAGCCTCTTTGTAGTCACATACAAAATACCTTTGTTTCTCATACACACAATGTTTCACTGGCTTCTTACTCGTGCCAGAGTCCATTGGAAAATAAAACATAGGTAAAAAAGATCCTGCTATGCTACTAAGGGCCACAACGTGAACTTGAATCACACATTCACAACTAGAGCACATGCACTTCTATGTACATTGTGATGCAGCTCTGAGATGCGACACATGCGTCCATAGCTTTGTAGAGCCATCTGTTTTCTTCAGCTTCATCCCCGTACAAAGCCTATCGTCTTGCTTCACTTAAATTCCCCCTCGGGAGACAGCTGAGATGGAAACATTGCTAGTACGGAAATGACAGCACATGGGAGATTTACCTGATGGGAGCTGACTCATCCCCTTTATCGAGCCAGTCCTGCGGTGGGATTATGTACATGCACCAGAGGCCCCAGTTGTAGCCGTGGGCTGCGTTGGCGTATTGCTGTACTTCAAAAGTGTTGTACTTGATATTGTCAATTGCTGGTAAGATGATCCGCTTTCGGTCTTCTTTGATCCGGGTAAGTGCAGGTTCCACCCTGAGAACAATAAAAACAGCAAAATGTTTTACAGCTGTCCAGTAATCCCAGGTCCTGCTTTGCACTCTGATAAAACCAAGTCCTCTAATACCGAGAGCAGTAACCCAGCGAGGTGGCAGCCCATAACACAGCGTAGCGGGATCGAGTACGTATCACTGTCATACACTGAAGAGGCTGGAGCTTGGTGTCGGATACTTCACATAGCGCATGAATTCCTACCTTTATTTTACAACACAAAACTTTACCGAACACTTACTCTGAGGCCTGGAGACTGTCAATTCATTGTGCAATGGACAAGTGTTGAGAGACACTATCGCCAAGAGTAACTAAATGGTCTCCTAACGGCTACACCACCAGGATGCCCGGTAGCGATTAAATACCTGCCTTTGCTGACACGGCCTGAAGAACAAAACACACACCAAGGACTGAATGAATCTTAAGGTTACTCAAAGGGTTTAATCTTGTTTCCTAAGGACTGACCTCATCGCATCTATTTTGAGTGACAAGCGTGGCTGCATTATGCCTTCTAAAACCTCTTTGGTGTTGAGCAGATTTCAATTGCCAGATGGTGCAAAAGCAGCGAACTGCAGGAAATGTGCCATCATTTCAAAAGGCTTTAAAACATCAATGTGCTTTCAACAGAAGCTACATCCCAAAGCGTCTCAGGAAAGTAAAAAGCTTCAGTGCAAACATTCATTTCTGACCAAGGTAGTCTGAAGCTGCTATGAATTTACAAAGAAACTGATCCAAAGAGGTAGCAGACTTACACAAGGGTGGAAAGCACTTCTCAAAGCAGTATTAGAAACAGCCACCGGTTCACTCCTTTGTAACTGTATTTCCCCTTGAAACAAGCTTTGAAGATTTTGCAGAGCTCTCACATGTATCTTTAAGTGAATGGTGGTTTGCTGCGATTCACAGAGGTAGCAGGATTTGAACACTGATCTTTTCTCATTTTTGTTTTGTTGTTGGTTAAAAGGCAATTCCTTTGTGGTTCCTTTGTGGTTTCAAGTTTGTTACCTTTTTTTTTTTTTTTGGTTATATTTAGTTTGTTACCATGTATTTTTTTGTGTAGGCCAACAGAAAGGGACAAGTTATGGAATTAATTCAAACTCCATTTTCAATCTTCACTGCCTAAATCTGAACTATCATAAATTTTCTGTTCTCTTCTGTAAGAAGACAGCAATTTCTCTGTACTTGAATTCGGCCAAAATATTTGTCTTTTATGTACACAGACTCCATATTGCTTATATGAGGTCATTTAGTGCTTTCTTTTTCTTCTTTTTACCCCTTCCACATCAGTAAAAAGACACGTAGATTCAGTGAAACCCTTGAGTATTGATGATGAGCTACTTACTGCAAATAAACCATCACAAAACAAGGTAAAATAAGAGCATAACTGACAAAAAGACGAGGTGTCACAGCATTTCATTTGGAGAGAAGTCAAAGAGAGTTAAACTATTTTTATTTGGATTCTTCTAGAAAAATGACATTTGAATTTATCACCTGGATGCCAATAACACAGGGCATGCAAGTTTTAATAAAAAGGACGATCACAAGCATGGTGGGAAGGGAAGAACAACATTGCAAGCTGCAGAAATTCCCCCGGCCAGGAAAGTTATGAAAGAGACGTTCATCTCATATGCAACATGTATTGTTTTGTTACTCTACTTGATTTATTCTCGGAATAAATCAATGCATCCCTCATGACTGAAATGGCCTGATTTTTGGTGCAGTACTTCTGTTGTCAAAGCCCAGTCCTGCAAGGTACCAAAGACCTCCACAGAAGCATGAAAGTGCATCAGCCCAGAGGAGGTACAGTGATTTCAGCTCAGGTTATTAAGTACCTTTTTGGCTTTAAAATATTTCCTTAGTCAGCAGTTTCTTTTCCCCCCTTTTTTTTTGCATGGCATTTAAAGAACTGCACCCCAGACTCAAAGGAGATTTTTTTTTTTTTTTTTCTTTTCTGTGGGACAGACAAGAAACAACTGAGAGAGATTCAGGACAGTGCAGTACGTGATTAAGAATGCCAATTTGTACGGTCTTTAGGCCACACTCATGCACCCACATAAAGAGCCAATGTGACCTACCAAATCAGGATAAGCCACTTCCGTTATTAATACGAGATTATATTTATGAGATTAACTGTTTTAAAAACCAGTGGATGGCAGAAAAACTCTTGCAACTCCAGTAAAGCAGGAAAGATGAATCTGCTTAGTTCTTTCCATAATGTTATCTCTGCTTATCAGCGTAGAGGCAGCAGAAGAAAATACAGCAGAACAATGGAGATGTCAGCCAGACACCCCTCTCCCATCACAAATCAGGTGCCTCCATGCATGGCTGTGGTAACCCCTGTGCATACTATCAGCACGAGGCTCTCCCACTCCCTTCTGGCCTCCGAAACAAAGGCTTTCAAAATACCAAACAACAGGTATAGATGTGACTAATGATGGGCCACTAATTGTTCGACTGGAAGAAGAATCCTCCTCTTCGTGGTTGTGGAGAAAGAAAATGACCTTGGAGCAGGTCACTGTCCATGCAGAGCACTCGCAGCAGAAGCCTCGTTACAAAACTGACTCCGAGTTCCCTTGCAAACCAAACACCACCTTGGGAGGTGGCCCACTCCTGAAGCCCTTGGGCATTGCTTCAAGAGATGTGGTGCAGTGGGGAAGTCGCAGAGCAGAGGGATTACATCCTCCAGCGAGGTCTGGTGCACATCACAGGACACAGTCGCACCCAGTGACTCCCATAGCGTGCACAAATTTATTATGTTTGGGTCTGACTTCCCGAGCTGCCCCGCAAAGCAGGAAAACTGCCTGCCTTCTGAAGCAGAAATCTGTAAATGGGTTTCCTTTGTAAGAATCAAATTCTGTCATTCTTATCCACTACGATCTGATTCTAGAAACAGGTCTTTAACAAGCAAGGAAAGACTGGGAGTTTTTAAAACTATTTTTATCTCTCTTGGTTAGAGTTCTTTGGTCACCAAATCCTCAAGTCCTCAATTATTGGGATGTTTATGTTGATACAAAGCAAGACCGCTTAACCATCATACTTAAAACTATCCTGAAGTTTCCATGTTCCTTCTACAGTTCCTCCTTCTGTGCTCATTTTGCAAGTATTTTACTTTGAAAGGTTGAGATCATGTAATGAAAAAGCTAAAAGAGATAAGGAATTTTTCTCCCTTAATGTCAGATGTCTGCAATAGACCCCCCACATCCAAGGTAATTGCCTCAAACTTTCATTCTCATCAGAGAGAGGCAGAGGCTGGCACTTCTATAGTAAGATGCTTCTCATAATAATGTAGACACTGAAAATAGGTGAGATTAATAATGTTCCAGAGGAGCCTATTTTGAATATAAAGGGAATTTAGCCTGCTATTTTGCAAGACAGCTTAAAATTGGACTGTTGAAGTGTGTCCCCAATAATGGTTAGAGAAAGAATGTGAAGAAAATATTTAACAGTCACTCTGATTTTCAGCGATTGTATTCATCCGATACTTGAAAATGCTAATCTGGGTCCTCATTTTCCTCATAAAAGAAGAACAATCCACTCCCAGCTCTGGTGCTGCTGTCACGCCAGCCATCACCAAACTATTCCCATCACTCTACAGTTGACTGAATTCCTGTGTTTTTCCAGTTGTATGGCTTACATTTATTACCACCTGACTTGGTGCTTTGCATCTGAATGGCACAAGGTGGGATCTCTGGAGTGTAATACAACAGCTGGATCAAAATACACGATGAATCTCATTAATCTCTATCAATTTATTAATTTGAAATCTCAGATTTTGAACTTTCATGAAATCTGAGGCATCTGAAAGCTGACCATGTGATGGAAGTTCTGTTTCAGTTCCCCGCACTCAAGAAATGTAAATGTTGAATGTATTACTACTTCAACAAGTGTTGACGCCTCTATCCTCAGGTTACAGATGAAGTAAAATGCCATGCCAAGGTCATGGAGTGAATTGGTATGAAAGCAACTGCTGGAACTTCATTTTCTCAACTCCCATCCCCCCAGTGGAGGTGACTCTGCCTGTATCCACATGTGTGGAAATCACATCCCCCCAGGTACTGGGAACAGGAAGGTTCAGTATCTGGACAGACTGCACATTTATCTAACTTCCAAAATATGTTCACATCCACAAGTAAGAGAGCAGGCTCTGAGTCACAGATGGAAAGAGAAAATCCAGTGCAGCATTGTTCTCTGTTACTTAGCAAAACTCAGAACGGAGCGCCTTTTAATTAAACATTGTACACCTGTGAGATTTCACAGCTTGTCTTGCCCGATCAGGGACAGCAGAAATAGCGATGGGGTATTCAGACACCAAGCCCTAGCTTATCTCAGTGAGACCTGCAGGAACATTCAAATCCCAGATTCTGCCAACGCCCCCTGCACCACCAACACTGCTTGTGCTCTGTTTTTCTGCCTGCCAAGATCCCTAGGTAATGGCCAATGAAGAAGGACTATAAGCTTGAACAGGACTGGGTAATGGACTGTGTTTACATTGCTTATCTTAGGTAATCCATGAAATACGAGGGTTTTTTATTGCTATTCATTGCTAGCAAAGCCCAGCCTTGGAGTAGCTCTATTGGACTCAGTGGACTTGCACAGTGCCTTTGTCTCTGTAAGCTGAGCTGCACATTCATCAAATCCTTTGTCAACTTTGCTGGTAATTCTGGCTTTGTCTAATTGCTTCAGGTTTTTGAAAGGATTATGATTAAATCTTTCCTAGTAATTTCTAATTTTTTTCCTAACTTTAAGCTGGTAAATTATTATATAGATTTACTCATCCTCTTTATAGCCACCAGTGTTCTTGCCCTGGTTTTTTTTTCCCCCCTTGTCTTGTTTTTTCCACTGCATCTACAGAAGTCAGGTGCTCCTGGCAGCTCCCAGGACTAAAAGGACAGAATGGAAGAGGTTGCTGAAGTCCAACTATGTTCAACATGCTATGCTGATGAGCTGCAATATGTTGTTTGAGTATTTCCTTTCCACATGGCCACTGCTGGCAGTGAGGCAGGATTCAGCCCTGCCTGATTAGGTGCATCAGCGAGATGTGAATTTTGAGATTCATCTCTATTTTTCACAAATGCAAAAATATTAGGTTCCTAGCTTATGTCTGAGTCAACGTACTTTATGGGCACCGAGTAGCATGTATTGTTAACAAGTTATTTACTGGAGCAAGAGAAAAAATTCTCCCAGGCATATTCATAGCCATGATAGATTTCAGTAAACTAAAGAGAATCAAAAGCTTCAGCTTTAAAGGTAGCGCTTCACATCATCCAGTTCTTTTTTCCACCTAATACAAAACAACCTGACAATTTGGGCTGGAATTTGAGTGACATAAGAAGTTCCTCCCTTCTATCCTCTCTAAAAATATGTATTTGTCAGTGTCCTCCTCACACTCTGAATAGATTGCTGGTGAATGGTGAAAGCCAGAAGAGAAAGAACAGCAAATTTAGTTCTCTTTTAGACTCCGCTAGGCTAAAGGGTATTTTCCCTTGGGTTTGATTTCTCAGAAGCAGTTCCAGAAATACAGCAACACACTGCCGAAGTCTCATTCCCAGAACTCAGCCCTGCGATTGACAGTGCTTGGTTGCAACTCCACAAAGCGTATCGCTGTCCCATGATTTTGGCGGGCTTCCCACAGGCACGAGGATGTGCTGGGAGGAACATCCACAGCAGGTGCCTCGGTAAGTGACTCCTCCTTACAGAAACTCTCTTTGGGGAATTTGTGGAAGGAATCTCTGATCAGGAGCAAATTCACAACAAAAGGATGTGAAAATTTGTCAAAGACTGTTGAGCATATCACTACACACAGCACAGGCATTTCATGCATTTAATGCTTTTGCCTACCAGTGGGTCAATTGCTGGATTAACACTGGATTTTCCAAGGTGTTGAGCACCCATGATGACTTCAGTGGGAGCTCCAGCAATGCTAGTGCTGTGGGCCTCAAAAAATAAGTGCTCCCAAGATAAACATTAGAGTTAGGAAAGGAGATGGAAGGCAGAATTTAACCCAGGGTATAGAATAAGCCTGTACAAAGATTGAGAGCAAAGGCGGGGGTCATACTGTGATCACACAGGCTCCTTTAATCCCCTTCTATCTCTGAACATATATGCATACTGTATTTAATATTGGGCCAATTCAGAGCAGCTCAAACCCCATGTTTTTTTTGCTGTCTTACATCCTTATCAGATTGCCGGAGGGTTCATGCCAATGGGGAAGTCTGATTTTTCACAACGCTAAAAAGAACAGCTTCTTCCAGATAAAAAACAGATAAAAACAAGTTAGTAACGAGCTCCTGAGCTCACGTGATTATATAATTCACCTTTTAAAATATGTAAAAACACCTGCTGACTTCAAGCAGACTTTTTAAAAGGCACAACATAGGAATAAATGCACACGATCGAAGAGAAACCACACACATGCCGCAGGCCAGATCCTCTGCTGTCCAACTCTTCTATTTCAATGGACTTCACAACTTCAGGGATGCTTTGCTAACATGCATCATCTGAGGAGCGGATCCAGAATACTTTTCAGGTCTTAATTCGAATGATTGTACTAGGCATTTGTCAGTAACTCCCTTCTCCCCGCCCCACCCGCCCCCCAAATGTAACTTTTTCTGAATTTGTCCAAAAGTAAATCCTTTCCTAAATGACAGGAATTGGGGATGCAATTCTCTCAAATTCTGCCCTGTCCCAACTGGGTACCCAAATACCCCAATCTCTGCGTTCTTTGGAGAGAAATGTCTTTTTTTTCCTCTCCACCATCACTATTCTAATTTTTGCTCCAATAAAAAATGAAGAACTAACATTAAAAAATCCAACCTTCCCCCCGCCCCTCCCCCCCTTCACAAACCAGAATTTCTTTTTTTTTCTTGCAAAGACTTAAGGAAGAGTCCTTATAAGACATAAATGGAAGACAACATGGTCTCATCTGCTAGATTTTATGGCTCAGTGGGTTTAACACCGTATTTTATTCTGGCTGTACCACTCTCAGGTACCATGAAGTAAAAACTTAACACAGAAATGTAAGAAAATAATAATAATAATAATGCCAGAAATGTAAGGAAAAAAACCTGTGTAAACTGCAAGCTTATTTTGCATGTGATTTTATACGCTACCTCACATTTCACTGACAACACACATTTATCAGACGCAGACAAGCAGATCTACTGACATACATAATTCTTCACTGAGGCCAACTGAGGAATATTTCATGCAGAATGCCTTTCCTGTAAGTAAGTGTTCAGAGAACTAAAAAAAAATAGATTTCATACTCCCTTCCTCAGTCTCTAAGAGGAGAGAGAAATTCCCCATCTGTTCTACCTGACATCTTTATCAGCATTCCTCTGTGCCCGGGGAGGTTTCAGACCTGCAGCCCCAGCCAGTATGGAGCGAACACGGCCTAAACGCCTGCTGGAGAGTTAAAGATCAGCTCTTTGGCTGCCAAATGTGAATAGCTCTTTTCTGCACCACCGAAAAGCAATGAGGATGCTTCAATGAACACTCTAGGTTGTTTGGGTAGATGAATAGTTGAAGTTGCTTTTCTGGCATGTCTCTGTATGTAAGCTGGCACTGTCCCATGAATCTGAAAGGCCCGCACGGCTTATGTTGCACGCTTCCCTCTTCACTCGGATAATATTAGTTCACTTTTGCTATCTAAAACATGTATCCCATTAAGTTACCAAATTGACGGTCACTTAAGTTACCTAAGCGATGGTAGAGGCTTTGGATGAGAAAAAAGTCCCTTAATAAACACATGTCCTTTCTTTTGCATCTACATAAATGAACATTCCCAGGTCAAACTCCGCATGGTACCAGGGATGCTGCAAGGAACCACGTCCTGAGCAGGAGTGATAGGCATGAACCCTCCAGAGGGGAGGGACTGCACAGGAGAAGGACTGCAAACGTAATTTCACCCTCACCTTCAGCACTTCTCTCCCTAGAAGGGAAGAACCACCTGGACCTTGCCAGGTCCCCAAAGAGCCACCTGCACTTGAACAGGGGGGACGGGGAGTTTACCTGCTGGTAGAGTTTGGCTTCCAGTACACTGCATGAAAATATTAACAAGGGAACTCTCAGGGGAGCGAAGACCTTGTGGCTTTGCCCTACGAAAGCATAACCATGTCTCCGTTATAGAATGCTTGGGATAACCAAAGCCAGTAGAAGATTAGGAGGAAATCAACTTCCTTTTTCCTTTACACACTTTCTCAAGAATGCATTGCTTATGGCCACTATAGCAAATTGCACTACATATTACAGTATAAAATAGCATCTGCAAAGTATTATCCATAGACCTGGGGATCCTGATCTTTAGCTCTTCTTCTTAGTTCATTAAAATGCCAGTTTTCTATGTTTTTAAAACACTGCCAGCTTCAGGGATAATCCATAATGATGGGCTACGTGTGGCACAGTCTGCTGGATACTTGGCTTATATTTCAGGTTGTCCTGGTTTCGGCTGGGATAGCGTTAAATTTCTTGCTAGTGCTGTGTTTTGGATTTAGTATGAGGAGAACGTTGATAACACACTGATGTTTTCAGTTGTTGCTAAGTGCCCTCCTAGTCCAAGGACAGCTCCCATGCCTACTGACTGAGCTAGGTACACGAGATGGGAGGGAACATAATCAGGACAGCCAGCTCAGCTGGCCAATGGGGTATTCCATACCATGTGACGTCATGCTCAGTATATGGATGGTAGGCGTGATCCAGGAAGTACCGATCGCTACCTGGTTATCGGTCAGCGCGGGCGGTGAGCAATTGCATTGTGCATCACTTATTTTGTATATTTTATCATTATCATTATTATTTTCCCTTTTCTGTTTTATTAAACTGTCTTTATCTCAACCCACGAGTTTTTCTCACTCTTACCCTTCTGATTCTCTCCCCGTCCCACTGTGGGGGGGAAGGAGGGGAGCGGAGTGAGTGAGCGGCTGCGTGGTATTTAGCTGCCTGACAGGTTAAACCACGACACAGGTCCTCTTTCTCATGTCAGGCTGTCTCTGTCTCTCTGGTATACTGAAATCTTTTAATGAAATCCTCTTACTCCACTGCTGCCTTATTGATACTCCCCCTTTGTCTGGCAAAATTTTAATTACTACAGTACTGCATAACTCCATTCAGTGCTCTGATACTACCTCTGTGAAAGGAGCAAAAGCAATTCCTAAGAGAAAGCAAGTATAATACTCTACCATTATGTCTTCTTTTATGGCTCCTAGCACCCTCTTTATGGCTGCTAATATATTGTGGTCTCTGCATTTCACTTACCGATTTCTGCTCTCCTTCACTCAACATGTCCTTTTTCTTACCCAGAGAATTAACACCCCATCTCTGCTATCTCTCTTTCCTGCTCCCAGTTATAATGTAGTGAAGTTCTCTTCTCCTTGCCATGTTATTCTTTCCCATCTCTCAAAGACAGGAGTCTATATAATGCTCTATATCTTCTGCAACACAATTAGCGGCAATGGTCTATACTCAGTGTCACTGTGCGTTGCTTAACGCACAGCGGGTGGACCTAATACAAAAGCCAGAGCAGAAATGCTGAAAACTTGAGAGGACTGAAGGGAAAACAGAACTATGCAGGCTTAAATATACCCTCAGAGAGGAACGTACAGGAGCTTTTCATACCTATTGGCTCTGCTGGGTTGCTGGCCCTAGATGCTGACTTCTATTGATGTTAAGTCACCATTAAAACCAGACAAGGTTCTACTGCAGGACAGGTAGAATTTTACATATGAACTGTACACATGCATTATCATGTAATTTTAATTTTAAATTCCATTTGAGCATTAATAATAATGGCCTCCCTTTGAGCTAGTCCCCTCACTTCTGCTCTCACAGCAGCAGTATTGGCTTACACTCTCAAAAGCCTTAAGGGGAACAGGTCAGTAGAAAACCTCTGCTCTGCGTTAATACATTTCAACACCTGAGAAGCAAAAAAGCAGCAATTAAGCACAGCAAAATAAATAATTCAATAGTTAATTTGACCTGCCAGGTTGTAGAGTATATTTTTATATCCTACCAGATTGTATTTTAGTTTAGAAAAAGTGTCCCTGGAGAGTAATGCTGTGAAAGCCCATAAAATGCTATAGTGCAATATAAGGCAAAAGCTCATCCATAAATGGGGCAACTATTGTTTAAAGAAAAGTTCTTTTGTTGTCAAAGTCCTGCATATTTCATGAGGAAGTGATGAAGTCCTCCTCTGATTCTTTATGAATTAATCTGCCAACTCATTAGGCAGGTAAAGCAGCCATAGATTGGAAGACTAAAATTGCACTGCAGGTAGTTGACTTTTAGATGGCACACAAACCAAACAGAAAGCTAATGATCTTTTCTGTGGTAAAGGAACTGGCTTCTTTTTAATTGCCTCACAAATAATCCATAGCTTTGAGTGGGAGCAATCCACGTGGCCTCTGAATACATGAATATACATTGAAAATGGGGGGAAATATTCATGCAAGATGAGACTTAGTAGGAGAATAGAACAGCAGTACTTTTACAAGATACTCCCGCATGACTACCAAGTTTATAGGGTTATGGAGCAGGGGTAATGTTAACCTGGTGGGAAAAAATAGAGCACTCCAGATGGAAGGATTTCCAGTCCCTCCTAGTAAAAGAAGATGAGATGAAAATTGAGATGACAGGCAGCCGTGTGTGCACAGGTGGACAGAATTAGAACTAGGAGGAAACAGATAGAACGAGGTTTGAGATGGCTGTCAGCAGCCCCAAAGGTTGAGGGGAACAGGAGAAACACCAGAAGGGAACACTCTGAGCCTCCACGTGGCTCTGAAACAAAGGGATACGCGACGCTTCTGGTGCACATTTGCTATTCTCATTCATCCTCTGCGGCCACTCCAGAAGCCAGGTGGTCTCAAAGCAGCTGCACAGCCTGGCTCAGCAGTATTACTGAGACTTAAGCGCACTTGTTGAAAGAAGAGTACACCAGGGAGGATGCAGTAAATGCAAACACTTTTTATCTCGGATGTAGACACACACACTCATTTACTGAGAGACTCTAGGTTCTTGCTATGCTGATTTCAACCCTTTCTGACATTAACGCCACGCAGTAAGGTTAAAAAAAACTCCAGGACACACACACTCATTTACTGAGAGACTCTAGGTTCTTGCTATGCTGATTTCAACCCTTTCTGACATTAACGCCATGCAGTAAGGTTAAAAAAACCTCCAAACAAAACCAAAAACAAGCACAAAACCCTTCCTGCTTACTGACACCATTGCCTAGCTTCTCTCGGTAGAGTACATCAATAAGATCTCAATGTCCTTTATAGAAGTGATAACAAAATTCTCTGCAAGGCTCAGAAAACTGCAGCTTGGGCAGGACAAGCACTGGGAACAGCACCCAGAGCATGCTCTCCCCAGTCCCTGATTCTGACCAGTAGCTGATATTACCCTACATGAACATTTGCAATTATTTGAAAGAACCAGTTGCTTTAAAAGTAAATAAATAAATTAAACCAGCTCTTAAGCTTCTAGAAAATTACTACAACTGCTATTATAGTCTTTCATACTCTTGGGGAAAAAAAATGGGGTGAACATAAACCAGGTGCACTACAAGACTTATTTTATTGCATCTTCCATTTTATAAAGATATTCATGAACATATAAAAATAAACACTCCACTCCTTTGCAATTAAATTTCTCTCTGGTTATAAGTACAGCTATTTTTAGTTTTAATTTGGGGATATCTCCCAGAACTGCAGAGCATAATCAGCTCCACCATAATCCTGCATCATCTTTATCAAATACCAGCCTATCTTTGGAAAATACACACTTTACATACTGAAGGTTCCAGCCTCCCTTTCTCAGCTGACTGTACGTATCAGTTCCTTCAGTCCCGACTTCCAGTAATGCCAAATATTGGCCAGTAAGTGGCGGTACAAAGATTTACTCCAACTGCAGAGGTGGACCATTAGGTCCAAAACTGTGCTTGCCACAGTCAATACCGCTCCCTTGCAAAACAAAGGGGATGAGGAAAGGCATGCTAATTTCAAGCCCCATTAAAAATGCAGGAAATAATTCAATGTTTCCCTCAAATGTAAATGCAAGAAAATTTATGAGGAAATGAGATTGGTATTCAAGTTTCTAAGAAGAAATGGTAGAAAATGACATGGAGATAAAATAAACGTACTTGAAAGCATGCCTCCAGCCCAGAGCCTCCTTAATGGTGTCTCCCCATTTAACTGCTTTGGAGTTTTCATATTCATTGTGGTTTAAATTACTTCTCCCTCCACTGAGCTGTACTAGAGCAGGCACAACAGCTTTTTTATGGATCTTGCAGTCATTGCAGAAGATTGTCAGCAATGTTGCAATAATCAAGAATATTATTCAAAAGTAATTGCTAATGTGATAACACCAGCCTACAGCCATCTCATCCCTACAGTTTTTCAGCTCCCCTGTTGCTGAGCAAATCTCTTTTACAGCCTTTGAGACACAGGGCACAGCGTAAGGGTGCTGCTCTCCCTGTGGGAATAGCCAATGACTTACCAGCCAATGTTGAACTCAACGTGAGCATCAAAGAACCCGACGACAGGAGAGGTTGCTGCTTTCCAGCCTTGGATTCTGGCTCGAATCAGTCCTTCTCGTTTGTTATTGCGCACTATTTTCACCAGACCTGGGTACCTTTTATTGACATACTGGTCCAGATTAAATTTTAGCTCAACTGCAGGACAAAAAAAAAAAAAACCCCACAAATATTCAGAATGAGAAAAGCCTTGCAACGTTATGTTTTACTTCGATTTATTCTGGGGAAAAAAATCCTTAAATATTCCTAAACCCTTGGTCACTCTCACAGATACAAAGTACTGCAGTTGTGGCGTGGACCAGTTCCAGGGGTGTCAGCTCAGAGAAATTCTCTACACATCAGAGCAGTTACCGTTAGACTTGCACAGGCCTAATATGGCCTGACGGATTTGAGTATTGTTTTGAAGAGGTAGTTTGTCTAAATATTTTTAAATAATTACTATTCTAATTCTCTGCTTATTTGCATTAGGTTACAACTGGCCTCTGGAGGAGCAATTCCGACCTTACAGCAGTGCAACATGGGAGACTGGTGATTTTTTCTTCCTGATTTAAGCTATTCCGTAAGAGTTTGAAAAATAACCTCAATGGATTTTGGGTCAAGACCTAATTCAAATCAGAATTAATTTCCCTTAATTTTAAGGGTTTTCCCTTAAATATAATTAAGACTCCTCAATACCAAGACTCCTTCTTCCCTGTTGAACTAAATGGATATTGAAGATTTCAAACAGACGAGTACTCTTTTGTTCATTTTCCGGCATTCAACCACAGATGGAGCAGAACTCATTCACTCCTTCATTCAGCTTCATTTCAATAGCCTTATAAACAGGCAAATTACCAAAATGGTCTCTCTATTTTTTTAAATCAATCTAGTTTGGCAATTCATTTACACTGCAACTTATTCATAATGAGGCTTTTACTCAAATATATTTATTAGGAAAACTAGTAGAAGCCTCCAGGACATTAGAAGCCTCATTCTTCTGTTCTATGTTACACAGTAGAATCATTATCATCGGAATCAAAGACCTGATAAATCTCCACTTATCTGGAAGAGGAAAGCCATATAAGAGTTCACTGAGAAACAAGGAGTCCAATTCTCCTCTGTATTACATTGACTCAAACACTTTGCAATCTCACATAATTACTCCATAGGTTATGCTGCCATAATTGAAAGCAGAATTGGACAAAAGGTTTCTTAAATCTATAGGTTTGGGAACTTATTTTTGTTTTAGTGATTTGTCCTCTCAACCCTCCTTTCTCTTTGGAGATCTTGAAGAGGAAAAGCAACTTAAAACTGGAAGATGTAAAGCTGTTGAGCTGTGGAGAAAATGCTAAACTGGAGCCTTATTTTAACAAATATGATTTGAGAAGCTGCAACAGCTCTAGAAGTCTAAGGTATAACAACTTAAACACAACAACACTGCTAGTCACCTGTAACCTTAACGCTCTTCAAACCCGACCACCCTGTGACACATGTTGAACAATAGCACCCTATATGCTCACCAATATTTTGAGGTTTGATTGCTGTAAAAAAAGTGTTATTTTTACATTAATGAACCACATGACCTAAAAGTCTCATGTGCTTTGTGCCTACACTGTTTCATTCTCATCGTGTAATTTATTCCCTACCTCAAAAAAAAAAAAACAGACTCAAAATCTGATACTATCAATGCCTGTGTAAAACATGAAGAAGCGAAGTGTGCTGCCACGTAGAAGAGCAGAAACTATCTTTAAGGAGAATCTGTAGCCCCACTTTTCCTTGGAAACAGTATTTAATCTCTTAGTCTGTTAATGGTGATGTTCCTCTAGATCTGAAAATTTGGAGGAAAGTGTCATTTCTATATTAAGATTGCCTATGCAAATGTCATTCATCCTGTGAGGATTTCAATTAAATCGGCAGAGTTTATCCACATAATGTTTATTTGTTATACAAATAGTTAATATTTACTCACAGCTTTGTGCAAGTGGCTCAATTAACCATCTCATCAACCAACACAAACTCTTGTAACTTCTATTAACTTCAAGGTATGTTAATTTACACCAACTTATGATCTAGCTTATTAGCCATAAATCAGTGGTTGCATGTACGACTTTCCTCCCCTGGTTGTTTAAATGCAGAATGACTCAATGCTGTTTCATCGCAACATTTAAAAAAGCATTCAAGCTAGTAGTGACCAAACTCCCTTTGATTCACATTCCATGTCCATTAACCACACAGGATACAGTACTCTGAGGAAAAGTTCCCTATACTGACCATTGTCACTGTTGTCATCCACCAGAATGATCTCCTTGAGCAAGTGCGATGGAGTGTGATTCACAACGCTGTGCACAGAGCGCAGGATGACAGAGAGCGCCTCGTTCACAAATATAAAGACCACAGAGATCTGTGGCAGGTCATCTGGGTAGGTCATCTGTTTGCACCTAGAGAGAAGAAAGAAGGAATTAAAACCCAAGTAGCTACTGGGAGGCATTGAGCGTCCTCTCCTCCGTTGCTTTCCAGCACATAGGGACTTGCAGGTTTTGTCCTTTCTAACCCCAAACAAACATGGGGTAAAAGCTCAAAAGAAGCAACATAGCTAGGAGCTGCAAACTTTCCATCAACTCAGTGAAAACCAAACTGTATCTGCATGCACACAGATTATAGAGGCTCTCATTTTCCGGAAGGTTAAAAGCATCGCTTGAAAACCAAACAAATATCAATGACTTTGCTCAAAAACAACCTGGAGAAGGCCCACAATACTACAGCCTGTCTGTGCTCCCAGGGGAACCATAAGAAGGTCCGCTATTAATTCATAATTAGATCTCATACTTTTAAAACCAGGACCCACTCAAGCAAATTTTGCATTTTCCCATACAAAGAGCACTTGCCACCCTTTCTGATTTTGCAGTTTGTGCAGCAATAATAAATGTATGACGTTTGTTGTACAGGCATGCACTTGCTGAAATATTTGCAAAACAGATCTGCTCCATCTGAGACGTCACCTTGGTAGGCAGCTACATCCTGAGATTCACAATTTTGTGCTTGCTCACTGATGCATATATGTTACCATAGACCGTTTTGGGAAGAAAAACTGAGGCCTGGAGAAGTCACACAGCACAGAGCAGAGCCCCCCCAGCCCATGCCCCTCTGTAACACCATACTGCCTTATCTTAGTGGAATTCTCTCCCACTAGCAAAGACGCTAACTTTAAAAAATTACCTGCGTGTTCTCACAGTCAAAAGCCATTCAGAATTACCATAGCAATTACTGAACCTGCTCTCTAAAATACTGCTAATGATATCACAGGAAATGACTTTTCCTGCTCTTATCAAACTTTCTGACCTCTTTGCTCATTACTTTGGCATAACAATCACTTTTTTTCCCCACTATCAGCAGTCATGGGGATGGGGAGAGCGACAAACGCTTGACTGTTGGGTAACCTCTGGAAATCAGTTATGAATTCTAGTAAAGCGCAATTATTCATAATTCCTACTCATGCCAGCACTATTTGCTCAGAGACCTGAGTACTTGTCACTGATTACAGTGTTACCATAGCTACTTACTGGCAGCTTGCTGGTGGCCTGTACCATACAGAGGACCACTGTGTAAAACTTCTGGCTAAGCAGCATTCCTACACAATCTAAAAATAAACCTGGAACAAGGACAGAGATTTACAGGAGGTGTGAATGCTCTGACACAGCCTCCTTTTTGAATTTCTTTTTGAATGTGATTTTCCTCTTGACCACACCAACATATCAAAGAAGCCCATCAGGAATACTTCACTAACAGGAAAGAGCCATCAGCTAAAAACATGGACCTTGCAAGATTTCCCTTGATGAGGGACGTCTTTGATCTGACAGCAATTTGCTTCAGTGCCTCACTTGTATCAGCAGGACATAGCAAATTGCATCTCAGTAAATCGGACTGGTACCCAGGGACGGGGTGCGTTGCTGGTGGAAGTGAGGCAGAGGAGGGAGCCCACCCCAGGCCACGCATCCTGGTGGGGTCCTGCATCAGCACTCAGAGCTAGCAGGAAAGAAGGAAAGCAAAGACACCGTGTGGCCAAAATCTGGAGACAGCAAGGAGGAGGAAGTGCAGTGAGAACGAGAGGGCAGTCAAAGCAGCACTGGCAATGGAGAGGGACAAGCAATCAAAGGAAAGGTAGGATGAACACAAACGTCAAACAGAGAGGCATGTGTGGAAGGACCAAAGTATTTTGCCTAGGAAAAGATAGGGAACCACTGAAATAGTACAAGACCTCAGTGGATTAGGCTGGGCTTCCTTTATCTTCTGATCAAGAAATTTTGCTGAACTTTTCTGGAGTAAAAAGTATTTGTTTTATTGGTAAGTGAACTGCAACACCTGGGCACCTCCAGCCACACGTTCTTGTCCAGACTGAAAGGTTGAGTAGGACTAATCCCCAGTGCTTTTCCTTCATCCTCCCACTTAACATTGTACAAAAATCGGTATTTCTAATACAAGCTTTAAAACCAGCAGCCCTACACCATAATCTCCACTTTTGATTTATTTGTTCTTTGTCACATTAAATCAATGCATTATTATCCTAAGTGTGACTTTATGGTCTGGCTGGTTCACAAGACTTTTCATGCCATGGTTCTCAACAATTACTTACATTGTAGGGCATCATGGACCGCTTTTGATAAAAGGCTGTTTTGAATTCGTTATTCCACCTGGGTTAAGTCAGTCCTATCACTTCTCACTGCAACCTTCCTTCTGTCAGTTCTCCCCTTTCTCTGTTAGCAGGACATAGTTGAAAAACTGCATTATGTCTGCATTTGGAAAGAGCGCTCCAACTGTTACATGTTAGAATATCTTAGGTAACCCCGCTGCAACAGGAACAGCTAGATGGGCAAAGGCAAACCTCAGAATTCAGCAGTGGTATAAAAGCTGTCATAGTTTTATTTACTACAGCAAGGCTGAAGAACAGCAAAAGCAGCCATCCAACTGAGTAGACTTTTCAAAGTACAGCTGTGATTTAGGAGTTCATTTCCTGCAGACTTCCAGTCAACCTTGAACTCCCGACTCCTTAAGTTGCTTCAGAAAATGAGATGGATGTGCTGAGGTAGTCAGGAGAACGTACTGGTCCACTAACAAACACTTCTGATGATGTCTGAGAGCACGAGCAATCCCAGTCAAGGGGCCTTCCCTTAAAAATCAGTGGGTGCTAAGTGCTTTGTTGGATTGTCGCCCAAGTGCTTCCCAACGTATTCTGTAATTAGATACCAGCCACAGCAATTTACAGTTAATACTTCCTTCATTCCAAGAAACTCTAACCAGCGACTGACACTCTGGGCCAAACAGGGACATTAGCAAGTCACACGCAAGAAGAATGCACTACCTTCAAAGCACAACCGTGCCCACTACCTTACCATGCCTTTGCTGGGCCAGATGTTGACAACAGACCGAGTGCATTGCAATGGAACATTCGGTCACTTCTGCCTGTATGCAAGGTTGAGAAAGTCAGAGTGTCAGGAGGACACGTGAAGTCCTCCTTGGTGCAGCCCTCAATTTTGGCCCTGGAGCATGGCAGCAGGAGACAGTTCATTCCAGGGAAGTCCCAGGAAAAAAGTAAGGCTATAACAAGCCTATTAACTTTCTATGAGGCATAGGGCACCCTCTCAGAAAATGGTTGAGCAGCAGTCTGGAGACAGAGGGAAAGCATCAGGCAAGAAACCTATGAGCTAACGATGGAGGAGCTTAACATGAGACTAGTCACTTTTATTATTTCTTCTGAGAAGAAAAGTAACCAGAAGGTGAAGACATCAAACTGTATGAAGGTGTCCTAGCAAGGCACACCCTTATATGCTTCAACCTGACCACCAAAAGGACTTTGGAAAGAAATTAAGAAATCATCCATTTTTGGCAGCCCTGATACTGTGCAGTAAAGTGTCCGGGTGTTTAAGGCAGCCCTTCTCAGGGAGCAGAGGCTTGGCTGCCCTGCTCGGGAGCCCACGGCACCAGCACTCTGCCAGGGAAGGGAGCTGGGTACCACCACGCTCTCCGCTTCCCTGCACTAGGTTTGATCACATTACAAACTGTGGCAACAGTGAGGGAGGACAATTACAGTAACCGATAGCCAAATCTTGGCCTCATTAACATTTGTCTAACGCTACTGAGTTTGGGAAGAACTTAAAGCATCCATTTGACCTCTGTAGTAGCTAATGATGGTCTAAGCTGGCCAGACATAGCTCACATTTAATATTACTGTAATTCTAAATTAGTCTTATGAACTGTCATCAGGTCTTACAGTGTACTACCAGCAAAGGACTTCAGGTCTGCATGAGAAGCAGTGCCTCTCTCCAGGGCACATATGTATGCTGTAGAGAAATACACTGCTGGATTAATTTAGGACTAGCGATTTCAAGCAAAGGCTAACGATGCCATGGCTAATCATTTCCATGGACTAGCTGAGGATGGATTGAACCCGATATGTGAAACAGTCCTTCAGGCACCTTTCATACAACATGCCAAGCATCAAACCTGAGGCATCCTGCTGTTGTCTTGGGAAGAGTCTTTGAGTGTTCTTGCTCTGTACTGGCTACTGCAGAGCTTGGCTGGCAACCCAGAGGTATTTCCTTTGTACGTGACAGAGAGCTTGATGTCAGATCATTTTTCTCTACTCTGGAGATGATTTTCACTCATGCTTTCCCTTGCATTGAACCGGTTCCTTAAATGAACATTTCCCAGCCAGCCCCCTGAGCCCAAGTGTGAGCACTGTCTAAGCAGGCATAAGAAAACAGGAAAGGCTCTCCAGTTGGCAGACCAGACCTTGGAAAAAAAATTATGTACTAATGCAAAAAAGGTCATAGATTAGAAACTGGGACAATGAGAAAACAAAAGCTGCTCAGCTGCACATGAGCCTGCTCATGGCAGCCCTGTGAGCTTGTAGGCAACGAAGGGAAGGAAATTCTCTTTTGTCTCTATTTACTCTATTTGTATCTGATCCAAGAGAAACATGTGAGGTCCTCTATTTATCAGAGCTGGTCTTACAGTCCATTTGAGTTGCGCTATTTTTTGGGAAGGACTGACACTACAGCCATGCAGGTAGTTCAGTGCATTACCAAGGAAAGAAAAATCTTTCCTGCTTTCTCCTGCCTTCTCTCCTGTCTGCATACTTGCTAAACTCCAAAAATGAGTTTTGCTGGCAGACCTTAATATTTTGAGTTTGGAAATGGATTAGGCAATGCATTTAGAGATTTCTGACAGCTTTACCCTTCAGGAAGAAATGCAAACAAAATTAAAGCTGCTTCATGAATCTTTAAAGTATTTAATACAAGATATGTTTTTCCAATGAACCACTGGGATGGAGACGACTGTGGGTTTCTCTCCTTCACAAACTTAATGAAATTGCTGGGAATGCTGCAGTTCTAGCACAAAAAACCCCCAACATGCTCCATACCTTGAAAGCTGCAGAACGGTCTGTGTTCGTGTTTTATAGGCACAGCAGGGGAAAGAGGTGGAACAGCACTGATCAATGAAAGGACAAAGATAAATATTGAAAAGATTATTGAATCTTGCTCTTTAATGCTAACAAATACTATTTTTAGTCACCAGGTCAATGTGTATTTTGAACCCAGTTAAACCAAAGGCTCAGAGTAATCTTACATACGTGGTTACCTTTTAGTACCTAAATCCTGCTGTGACTTCTGTAGGCACAGACGATTTACAACAGCTAAATCACTAAATTTAGTGGCTAGTTCAATGCCTGATTTCTTTCTCCAGAAAACCGCTGAGGCTTTGCAGCTAGTGCTAGATGTAGTAGTAACCTTTCAGATGCAGAAATAAACTAGCATTACATTCTTGTTCCGCACTGGCACAACAGTGAAATGTGACAAGCTGCAAACATCTCCTTCCCCAGCATGGGATGCAACTGCTGACCAGTCCGTGGCAAAAGCAATGACTGGCTACAAAATTGATTAGCTTCATGGATCACGAATCTGTCAGGCAGAGGGCTCCGACTCCTTCCTAATTAATTCTCTTTCTCAATAGAAGGTGTTAACTGTATTATGCCATAACATTCTCTTTCTATTAAGGATGGATTTTTCTGCCATATTCAAAAGGGAAAAAAAACCACTAAATTTTTGAGTTCAAGACTTGCTTTTACTTTCTCCTCCTGTTTTGCAGCTCAAGGACACCGCTCCCTAAGAATCATGTAGTATAAATACTCACAGTTGTGAACAAGGGAGCAGTGGTACAGAACACTGATGCTCTATGTATCTTGAGAGAAGCAGTCCATTGTAAAAAGGGAAGTGACAGCTGCTTTCAGGAAAAGCCTAGAAAATCTGGATCCAGAAGATACCTTTTTACCATGGCTATTTCTTCGCAGACTGTGTTGCTTTATGGAACAGCCTCCACAGAAGAAAAATCAACACTTTCTCCTTTTTCCTGAATTTATTTGGGGAAGTGCAGATACAAGATACAGTGCAATTCTTGTTGGTGCTGTAAGCTTGGTAGTCTAGGCAGCTCCAAAAAACCATCAACACTGATGGACAAAGGGTTTGGTGGGTGAATTTCCCCCACCTGACTGACAGCTAAATAAATTTGGATAGTTTTCCCTCCACCTCTGCAAGTACTATAACAGTCCTGTCAGTATTTGGACGTTCACCATTAACACTGACTTCCTGTATCCATCCATCATTTTTTGTCAAAGAAAGTATTTGCCAAAGCAACAAAAGCCAATTTTGAGCTCTACTGTCTGATTCTTCTTGAAAGAAAAACTGAACGACAGTTTTGCAAGAACTGAATGTAATGCGGAAGAAACGACTGCCCTTTCTATTGCTCGAGAGATCATCTTCATACTATGTATTATTTAAAACACTCCTCTGTCAGAACTTTACAGGCTGGAAGTGGTCAACTTCCCTGGCTAACTCCTACCTGACTTCAGTTGCTCCCTTGGCCACACTCCACGCACCATGTCCTCAGCAGTTATCCCTGAAGAAGAAATTCATTAAAATAAAGACACCTCCTCAACTGTTCCTGAGTACAAACTGTGTCTGTTCCTCCTCCCACAGTGTTTCAGCTCCTCCTATTAAAGGGGAGTCAGGGAAAGTCAACTAAAATAATCTGTCCTCCAGCTTTTCCGGTACACAGTGATGTTGATGGTCATTTTCAGGATAATAATGAACTAAGGTCTTAAATCTACTCCATACTGTGGGAATTCCCAGCAGCTTTTTTTGCATGCCCCCTTGACACACTTTTCCTTATTTTGCATCCAAAAGTCTTAAGAAAGAAATCACCCACGTTCCTCAGAAAGAAATCAGGCCAAATCCTTGTTTCCGTGCTCATCTCAAACACTTCTGGTATCAAGGAAAAGTATCCTTTAATATCAACCCAAACCAAATCCTTGCAATATGCCATGAGTTTACCAGCACACACCTATCTGCTCCTGGGAATTTCCCACATTCCCAGGCTGAACAATTGGACTTCGTGCCTGTAGGATTTGCAGAATGAAGAACAGCAGCAGCCTGTTTAAAATACATGTCTTTTACACCTTAGAGCTCTCTCTTATCTGTCCTATTTCCTACAGAAAAGACCAAATTTACAGCAATTTCTGTCCTGTACACTTCCATGAAGGAGAGAGCCCTTTCAAGCTGGGACACAGGCAATTCCACAGGTAGGTTAAAGCTCCCCATGAAGTTACAACAGTACACGTGAGATAAGTGTTTCCTGAGAATCAGACATTCATTTTTGTCCTTTTTCCTTTCTTTTTAAATTCCAGGCCAGTACAACTGGGACTAATTTCTCTGCACAAAAAAAAACCCAAACCAACACATGTTTGTGTCTTTTGTTTTTTAACATGCTTGCTGCTCTATTTGGCTTAATTCCTCCCTTCTCTATGACAAATTATTTTATGTGTATGGTGGAAAGCCTTGAGAACTGTCAGTCAGTGACTGATAGCACAATATATATGCATCGTTAACATATGTAACATGAAGATGGCCCCGTTTGTAAAGAATATTAACCCTTACATTTAAGATTATTAGACTCTTCAGAAGTAGCTGCCACACACATAAAATAAGAGGCCCTGTATTTCAGTGAGCTATTTCCGGCTTTCCTCAGGCAAACAATACCAGAAACATGCCATCATGTCTAATACTCATATTGATTTATATATCTAAAAATGCTAAAACTAGTTCCAATCACTTTTAAAACAAGCCCCTTTATTAACATGAAAAATGGCTAAAAGCTCACACTCAGATCCTTCTGTAGTAGAAAGTATTTGCCTTTTTTTGGTAACTTAACTTGAGTCACTAATATGTTTTGAAATACCATCTGTAAGAAATTTCCACTCTATCCCCTAGTGTGCCCATTCAGATCTGCCTGTGGCTGTATGCATGCTGCATCACAAAGCATTAGGTTGATTGGAAATTAATGGAGAAGCTGAAATCTGCTTTCAAATGCTTTTCAAAAATCCCCAGAGAAAATGTATCCCCCATGTGACTTTATTTTTAATGGTGCTGTACTTAAATTTAAGGAAGAGCCCAACTAAATTCCAAATGACATGTATTCTGCCGAATTTTAGGTGATTAAACACAAATGGCTTATTTAGATTTGACAAGCGATTCTCAAGATTTCTGAAAGATCCCGGTCCCTGTTCCAATTGGATTTTTAGCTTGCATGCTTTAAAAGTAAAAACTAAACAAGAGCTGTCTTAAAAAAATTTAACATAAAGGTGGTCTTGCAAAATTCTGCTTTGAGAGCTCTCTGAACGTGAAGCTAAGTGAAACATAAACATCAGTGAAACCAATTAAGTGATGCTAAATACAGGCAAAACTAAAGGCATTTTGCCAATTCACAATAGCAGTGCTTTGATTCGAAGTTCAGAATATTCAGAAAATACTACCTATGCTGTCTATGGAGGAGAGAGAATATACTCCCATCTCAGTGCTTCGCTAAAAGTAAAACCTCGTATTTCAAATACGGAAGTTCACAAAGCGCCATTCAAGAAGCCAGAAAATGTTTTCTAGGGTGCATTCACAAAATTGGCTGCTACCCTGTGGCACTATTTCTCGTTCCTGCCACCAAGGGTCATTACTCTCCAGCTAGCAATGTGAAGTCAGCTATTTAGCTGCATTTCCGACAGTGATTTCTAGCAGATTTCCCATTAAGAAGTACTCTTCCACTCAAGGTGATGCATCAAGATCCCAAAAAAGGATCTTTATGGCAAAGGAAGATTTAATCCCAGCATGTCTGGAGGGAGTGAGAAGGTAACAGCCCAGATATCCCAACGTGGACTACATATCTTAAGATACCACCTTCCCTAAAATGTCTCTCCCATTGCACCCCAAGTCCATGCCAGACGTAAAGAAAAACTGGTGGAGTGGATGAAATCAATGGAATAATTTTCAATAAATAATGTATAAGAGTAAACTCACCATTTTCCATTTGCATAGAGCAGTTTGCTGTATCCTTGAAGCTATTTGTTATTCAAATAATAACATGTAAATACAGGAAGTTATCCCTGACTATTAAAAAAGTTTACTGCAAGTATTTAATACTAAAAATTCAAGGTACTTTTGTTTAATTTTGACCATCTCAATCCCTCAGCTGGTGCTGTTGGTGCTGGACAGAGGCTGAGTATCAGAGTGTTATCTAGAAATGTAGGGCAATAGAAAAGTTTTCAAGGTAACTGCTGCAGAGCTCTTCACGGATTTCATTACAGGTTTGCTGTCACGTTGCAGTGTGGTGGCAAGGAGGAGGATAGAGGTATGCAATCATTTTCCACTATTACTTCAGCTAACAATGTTTTTTATGGTCTCCGGAGGACATAAAACAATGTTTGGCAAACAATCCTTTCTTTAATGGGCTCCAGCGTTTTTCACAGGAGACCAGCTTTAATCTATGGTCAAATCCAGTTATGTAGCAGAATGTTTCTTTCTACCTATGTACAAATACCGGACGGTGGGAGGAGTAAACAACCGAATGGGAGGTCAGTCATAAACTGGGTAAACCCATCCCCTCACTGCCTGCCAAAACCGTAGTGAGAAGCTCTTAATTTTGCCCTGTCCCAGCAGCTGCAAGGCTGGTTGTAGCCCAGAAAGGCAATGCTTCCCTGGTAATCACAGCACTTGGTGTGCTGAGGTGATGCAGAGCCTGATTTGACTAACCAGCAATGGCCTTGAAACATTTAAACAGAGTCACAGGTTTTTTCCTCTTGCTTTAAATGATCAATTTCTATCAGAGTGAAAACAGACCAAGTTTATGGTATGTGGGAAGAATTATGGTTCAAATAGAGCAGTGTTCCAAGAACAAATGCATAAAGAACATTGATTTAACACTGAAAATGGGAGTATTAAATCCATGATGTTTAGATGCTTTATATGGGATTCAGTGGAGAGCCTGGTGGTAGTAGCAGCATGTTCATAAAAAGGCATGTCTCCGAGTCAAGCAGAGAGGACAAATGAAGGTGCACGCGCCGTATGTATTCCCCTCGGTAGACAGGGGTAGGAAACTGCCCGACAAACTAAGCCTCTTTAACAACAGATGGTGGAGCACATCCAAAGATCTCAGCGGACTTCGGATCAGGACCCTGCAGGATAAATCACTGGGCAAAAACAGCTTTGTGAAAACCTACGAGCAGTCAGATCCTGGAGCGCAGAGGGGACTTGACTCCTCTTTCCATCTTTCCCAATGATACTCGCAGGATTGTTCTTTGTGTATTATAACTACTTTATGAAACGTCCTATTCAAGTAAAGCAGTTAAGCATGTCTTAACTTCACTGGGGTTACTCATACACTTAAACCTAGGAACATATTTAAGTGCTTCATTGGACTGAAGCCTAATTGCACTTTTATAGCTTTTGTTTAAATTAAAGGCTAGCTAAAGGTGAACAGCACAGTATTCAAAAATTTCATGCATTTAGAATTTAAATGTTAACAACGGTTTCTTACCTTCTAATTATTTTGGGCACTTCAGAAAACTCTTGCATTTTAATTTAATTTTTGTAACATTTAGAAATAAAAACATTTTTTAAAAATCCAGCCACATTCACTGTCTAGCACAAAGCTAATATCTAGGGCACACACTTCACAGCAGCAAAACACTTCAACGTATGGGGATTTTTTATATTTATGAGCTCTTATCCTCATTCAGAAAAAACAGGTCAGCATATGCTTACTCTTCACTCAGGTTGACAGAAATTAGGCACACGTCCTAGACCAGGCAACGTACTTAAGTATGATTGTGAATTTGAGTGGGCCAAGGACACACGCCAGTCTTTTCCCGACTCTAAGAAGCTGTGGCCACTGTAGCACTTCAACATTCAGGCACTGCTCCTGCCCAGCAGTGCTGAGAACCCATTTCCTTTTACACTCTCTGTTGTCTGGTGTTTTCTCCTACTTGCCCACAGACATTTTGAAGTCACATCCTCAGTGTTTGCAGATTTAAATTAATTTGCCATCAGAAAGAAACCTAGAAGTGAGTGCTCTGCACTGGGGGAACAGGTTATTCCCATTACCCGTCTGCCCAGCAGACTGAGGCTGTGTTCACAACCATGCCCTTCTTCATCCCTCATCTATAGACAGACACATTCAACCTGTTTCATCCAGACTATTTGCTCAAACCTGTACTTAGAGCAACTTTTCCCCCCTGCTTCCAGAGATTCCCAGATCTATTAGGCAAAGGAGTCGACTGCTCCTCTATGAGCAAACAGAACACAAATTCCCCGCCTCTTGGGTACACTTTGGTTAGTAACACCAAGGCAATAAGCCAATGAACTAGCTGTCGGTTCTGTATTTGTTTTCAGGCAGTGTTGAAAATACAGGAGCAAAGCTTCAATGTCATTTTTATCTTGAGTTTAATGTAAACTCCACCACGACCCTCTGGGAGAACTCTGTCCTAATGAAACATCCACGAAGAGGATGAAAACTTACTCCAGTTGCTGAATGAGACAACTGTTCACTTTGTGGATGGAAATAACTAAAATTTATGCCTTTCCTCTGGAATTTTAGGGGTACACTCTAACTTAGCAACAGCACCCAAGGGTATTTTAGTGTACTGTTTTAATTATTATTGCTGCTATTAATATTCTACCATTACTCAAGTCTGAACTACCGTCTCCATCAGAGAGGCGTGTTTTGTACTACCCTAGAGGCTAGCCCAATGCTAGGTCATTCTGAAGACAAAATACATAAATGCAGATTAACAAAAGTCTGGGAGCGTAGAATAAATAATATACTCACCCCTTGGAGCAAAGAAGAAAATAAACTAATTAAGGAACAATTTGACAACCTGAAAAACAGGTAAAATGCAACTCCAAAGGGCTTCGTTCCTAGAAGCTGAGAAACAGGGAGCTTTGTGCATCAGCAATACACACAGATGAAATCTCCTGTAATTTAAAGCTACCTAATGCCTCACTGGTAAATCCTGCCACACCATCACCACGAAAATTTGTAGGTGCATTTCTTAGACCAAGGAGATTTGGATTTTGCCTGATGTCTGCATGACAATTGTCTTCATTTTCTCTGTTTAATTCAGACATATAAGGAGAGATGTACATTTGTGCTGCATAGCCAGCTCTCCTGCATTGAATGGCTTCTTGTAATTGCTTAAGAGATCCCTACACAATATATGAGCTATATTATAATTCTCTACAGAAAACAGAGAATAATGTTGCCTCCTCTTCTGTCACTACTGTTAACCTTCTGCTGAGCAAGGGCCTTCCAGCTTTCTTTCTGGGGACAGGAGATAAGACACACTGATTGGGAGTATTTTCCAAGCGTTATTTTCCTGTGTATGCTAATCTATACACTGGAGGTGGTCAGAAGAATGTACAGAGGATTCTTAACTTAAGAAATTGCAGCCCATATCAAGTTTCTTTGCAAAGAGTAACTTTGCCTCAAATATTCATTAATTATAGACTTAGGCTAGTAATCTTTCTAAGACAGAGCATTTACTTGCACACTGAATGAAAAAAAAAAAAAACTAGAAACACAGAGCATGCCGTGCGTTTCCCCAGTGACCCTGCCTTTACAATACTTCAGCTACTTAAAAGCTCCATCACAAGTTTTGTGTGAAAAAATGAAATTTCCCAGTTCAGTTTCCCCAGTGCTCACAAGACTGTTCCTCTCAACGCACAGAATCATCAAGAACCACAGAGATCAGGAACCTGATTTTACAGCACATTTTACACCCTGATCTTCTGCTATACGCAGTAGGTTTTACACCACCTTGGAGTTCTGAGGCTTAGTAACACATACTGCATGATGCCTGCTTCACAAGGGTTATTTAAACGTGCCTGGACAGTCAAGAAATAAACAACAGTGATCAGCCTGGTGCTGGCTTTACAAAGGAGGCATCAAGGCACAGGCCTGGAGCTCCTGCTCCTCAGGGCTTACACCACATTTCAAGAGAAGTCTCCAGATGGGAACATTCAGCTGCTGCAGGACTTCTTGTGGCCAAAAGGATGCAGGCCAAAATTGCACAATGATTTCTTATTAAGACAGCCATTTGGTTTGGTAGAAAGTTAGCGAAAAGAGTGCACAGACTGCATGGGAAGCAACTGTCCCTGGACCTTCTTTGGAGTTGCATCCAGCAAGGCAACCTGGTTTGACCATGGTTTGGTTTTGAGCCCACAGCAGAAGGTTTAGAAGGAATCCAGCAGAAGCCAAGAATTTTTCAGAAAGCTGGAGGAACAGAAAATAGAGGCCCCATACTTCAACTTCAAAAAACTATCAAACAACTTAACTGGCAGGTGCTGTTTCAGAGAAACAAAACCTTGGAAAGCATCTAGATCAAGCGAACCAAGACAGGGAGCTTACATTTGCTGGCCTGCAACTGTCAGGTACTTCTGGCTCTGGCTAGTTTTAAGAGTCTCTCACTTTTATTAGCACTAAATTCACTCAAAACAGGAGACACAAGCAAAACAAGCAAGAACTGACACTATTAAAATGAAACACTGCATCAACTTGGGAGTTCACAATTCAGTTTTATTTCAGACAGAAGAGTAAATTGTCTGACATTTTGGCCTGTTCATGTTTTTATCACAAAGACACAAACAACAACAACAACAAAACCTTGATGTTATTTGACCTGAAACCTTGACTTTCTTATACTGTGAAACCTATCCAAATGAAATAGGAACCAAAACTAGCTAATTTTTAAAGTTACAGCAGGAAGGCATTTGGAGATAACGCATATCTCACATTGCCAGCAGAACTAAATTTGCATGCACATTTTAAGAAAGAAAAGGGGAACACGTTCACCTCAAACCATTAGAAGAACTCCTTCAAAGCTGTAAGAAGGATATCAGGTGTAGCGTAACAGAGATGTAAGGAAACATAAAAGGAAAAGAAATACCACCCTGAATTCATTGCCTGACTTGTTCTGTTACTTCTTTTTATCCTGTAATGTGATATCATGGAGTGTAACATAACATGACAGTTCAGAAATTCACAGCAATCCCTTTTCGCCCTGGACCTGATAGTGGGCAACAATCAGCCATGGAGCCGGGAAAGGGAAGTGAAAGAAACTTTAAAATGCCAGCACACAGCTGCAAGTCATGGCTGGATCTCAGTAGTGCTTCTGCATTACTGATAGGTATTTACCTGTGAAAGAACAGCATACACAATTTGAAGACAGCACACCACAATTGCTCTTCTTAAAGAGGAAATACTCCTGCTATGAAAATATTGCGGCTGTTTTCAAGTTCAGAAAATTACTACAGTCTCTAAAACATACTTTTTAAAAAAAAAAAGCAATCGTCTTTAAGGCACTCGTAAATGTGCAGGTCACACAAGGCACATTTAGTTTCATGATCTGTAAGAAAAACTGAGGGATGCAAAACAGCTTTTTGATCACCTTTTCTTTTCCTCCTAGCTGAAAACTGTGCTGCCTCCACAGTTTTGCCTCCACAGTTGCTGGGTGGGGACCTTACCCAGGTTGCCCATGCTGGGAGGTCATTCTTCAACATGTGTGGCTAATACAGAAATTCTCTCTTGTTTCTTTATGCCTTGGAACATTTACCATTTTGGTTTGGATTCATCTGAAATCCTGTTTAAGCTGGCTGTCCTAGGTTCCTAAGGGAGGCACCTCCAGAGGACATTACACACTATACATTGTAAGCAGTGCTACCATGTCTTCTTCTCCATTGACTATAAAGGCAGACAAGTTGATCACCTTAAATTAGATGTATAATTTTTAGTCAATGTTATGCAACCCACCTTAGGTAAACTATTCATGTATTCAAGAGTACGTTCTGGTGCAAACAAATTGCAGGGAATGGCTTCCAATCTTACTGCATTTAAACACAACATTGCAATCAGTTATTTTTCATGCTCTCTAGTTAATCAAATTCAGCCTCCACTAAATCTACATTTATTAGTGCTGACAGTCATGCAGAACTTGTCTTCAACAATTAATATACACAAAGACACTGCAAAAATGTAACAGGAAAATTACTGCATTTGAATATAAGGTGGGTTTTTTCAAAAGGTTTTTTGTGATTTTTATGATTTTTTTTAATTTAGCCTTGCTGGTCCTCTTTTCATTATCCCATGGGCCAGTGTTAATAATCAAGATCTATGTTTTACGCTTTGTGGTATAATTAAAGTCACTACTTAATTGGAAAGCCTAGCTAGCACTAAACAAAAGGGAATCAATAACATATCTAATGGGAAAAGCCAGAGAAACTTCTATCGAATACCAGAAACAACTGTGAGATACTGCCACGTGTCCGGGCACTGCTACTCTGGAGACAGCATGGAGTGCAGCTCATGGGGAGTCTCTGCTTAGAAGCCATGTCCTGCAAAAAGCTTTGGTACTGTCTTCCCAAAGCCTATGGGGGTCACCAACCCCTATGCACAACAGAGCAGAAGGCAGAGAGCTACTGTAGTGCAACCTGGGCTGCCTCATGGTCCTACCTCATGGTCCTACCCTACTGCTGTTGCTCAAGCAAAAGCAGTCTGAGAACCTTCTTGATGATCAGATGGCCTCAAAAACTGATTGGAAAGTTTCTCAATAATTTTTTATTATTACTGGGAAACATGGTCACAGTGTCAGTCTGTTCCTCAGTCAGTCTTCTCACTGGAGCAATTTAACAATGTATAACTAATTAAATATTCAAAGATCTAATGGTGACCTGGGATTTTGGAGACAAAGGTTTGAGCCCACATTCCAATTAATGTATCGTTATTTATGCAAAATGAGCAGACCTCCAGCAGAGGTTGGGAGAAGACCTACAGTACCTTCGTAAACAGGGTCAAGTCACAACTACAGCTCTCAGTGACAACTACAGAGGTACAGTACAAATAAAGAGCCCTGGGCGTAAAGCCAGGGGCTGGCTGGCGCTACCTGTGATTCACAGGGAGTTTCCTTTCCCAGCCAAAGGAGCAGGTGATTTTTCCCCTCCTTTGAGGGCTTTACACAGTTCCAGTCTGAGCCCTTTACAGCCAAATAGGAAACGCTTCCCGAAATGCAGCGATAAGCCGTTGGCATACACAGGGATACACAAATAAGCACAACTGGCCCACAGGCAGCAGGATGAGCAAATTTAGGTTGTCAGCTGATATCCCAAACGAGCCCAGCCAGAATTACAACACCAAGCACTGTGCAGTAGCTGGTCAGAGCCCAGCTCTCTGCAGAGGAAGCAGCCCAGGGACTTACTCAGTCCACACCAGTTCCTTCTGCTCTTGGGCAAGACAGAAAGTCAGTTCAAACTTGGGTACATCTCTATGAAGCTGTATCGCCAATTCTGCGTATGGATAACGTGTGCGTAAAGGCACTTGTGCTATTTGTAGGGGATTCACAGCCCGAGGAAAATGTCCAGCCTGCGTAACTTGACAAAGCTGGTTGAGATCTATATAAAGTCCCAGAGCACGTGTACACACATGCCCCCTTTGCACTGTTCAAAATCCACATCTGGACATTGATTTGGGATGTAATGAAAACACTTCAGTTAGTTTCATCTCTTACTCAATTTTCCTCCAATAAACAATCACAATCTGTTGCCCAGAGATAATTTAATTCCGTCTGCTCCATTTTCTGTCTCTGTTTTTCCTTCTCTCTACGTCAACTTATGTCATATGTGCAATCAGAGTGGCCAGAATGGGTTTTCCAAAATTTCAGCATAGTTTTTTAGATTTATTCAGAGTAGGTGCAAAAAAAAAAAAAGTGGAGAAGTTTCCTATAAAAAAGAAGCCTAATTGAAGTAAAAATATTGTGCCTGTACTATGATCGTGAAACACTGTCAACTGAAAAAAGGAAATGCTTAATTGTAACTAATGTTTCACTTTACTGTGACCTGACATTAATCTGAAAGTATTGGTAGAAGCTAGTGATAGAAAAATCATTATTTTAAAACAAATCTTTTTGAGGGAAACTATATGTTTCATTGGTCTAAACATTTTGTTTAAATAATAATTTCACAGAAGATGTTCAGCCTGACACAAAATATTTTTAGAGGTTTGTCTTTTCAGTTGCCATTTTCTGCTCATCAGAAATTCTGATTTCTGAAAAGCTCTGGATCTGTTCCAGTTCAAATATGCCTTACAAAGGGGCCCATTACGTTGCACTCTGGTTAACCTGGGAAGAATCCTAACGGTCTGTTTTAATTTGGAGATCCTTGTGTCATTTTTCTAAGCGGTGCAAAGAACACCCCGTGTCCCCAGAGGATTTGAAAAGTGGGTCATGAGGCAGAGCAAGCTGCAGAGGTGGAGTAAATCAAATAACACCAGGTCTAGCCCTCTCCAATCCACTGATCCAAAAGCTGATGCTCTTTGAAAGCCATCTGCCTTCCTGCCCTGCTCCTGCAGGGACATCCAACATGGACGGGCAGAGGAGCTGCCCCCGATCCTCCTCTCACGACAGAGAACTTGCAAACACATACATGATCTGGCTCGAGCGAGCTGCTGACGGATGGCTCAAATATCACAGTGAGTCCACAGAGCTCCACCGCCAAAAGAAAGGGTCAAAATTAAAGGTGAGCTCCCTGTGTTCTCAAAAGGCTTGAGCTCACCAGCCACTGAAGGACAGAAAGGTTGTTTTCTAGCTACTGGCCTCATACTAGCTACTGTTATTAAACCCTTGAATGAACAAATCAGAGGTCTATTTACCAAGTCTGCCCCCTTGATAGCACTATTTGATCAATTCCAGAATCCTTTCTGATAGGTAATTAAAAAAAGTTTTTCCTTAGGTATAGAGTGGAGTGAACCATTAATTACATTTCAGAGCCCCAGAGATGCAATTCCTTTGCTATTGTGAAACGTCTATAGCAAGCAACGAAAATGCTCGCCTCTATAAGAGAACTGAATAAATGAAAGTAATTTCCTCGAGACCTAGATTCCTCTCCTTTTTATGGCTGAAGACTTGAGTTGCCTCAGCATCAATAAGTTTTGTTCTTTAGGGCTGAATTTTCTTGATTCAAACATCCATGACCATAACACAAAGAAGTATCTTCTTTGGCTGATAGAGCCAGCAGACTGAATCCATATATTAGTATTATTGTTATCACTGAACTGCCACAATGCACTCAGCATCAAGTTGCACAAAAAAGATCAGTTAAATTAAAGTTCCTCACCAAGTGGCGACAATTTCTTGTAAAAGCTAATTTAGCCCTTATGGAAGCTCCGGGATCATATCAACTTTTCTCAAAAGTATGCATAATGCATCACAGCAAGTGGTTTTAACAAGTGCATGTGTGCGTATGGTGGACGTGTCCTGCATGTAAAGAAACCTCAGAAGTTATTTAAGTTGCAAAGTCAAGTGATAGAAAGCTAGAAAATGCCAGATTTACAGGTGTTCAACCTGTTTAATTCAACCCCTTGCGATCCAGACTGTGCACCAGAAAGAACAGGGGAATTGATGTTATCCTGAGAGATGATGCTTATGTTTGAAAGCATCTGGTTAGTTGACACTTCCCAATTTTCCAGGATGCCACACTGTATAACAAACAGCTTTTGTAAGTTTGGGGGCCTTTCCCCCCCACCTTTGAATGATATTCCCTAAGGTTTTGGCTTTTTCTGCATTCTTCATCTTTGATAAAGTCAAAATCTACTGTCATATGGGGCTGTAGCACCTCTGTCTTCATGCATGATTGGGAAGAATTGAGTACAATCCTTTGTTACTCGAGCACAGACTTATATTTTGTGCTACAGCTGGCAGCAGTGAAGGCTGTTATTCCCCCAAAAGGGCAGATGGATGGCTGCTGCTGTTCCTGAAGCCTGTTGTAGCAATACAGCACGTTCCAGCTAAACCCGTGCGCTTTCTCTACTCTCAGTACCCGCAACAAATTAAGTCACTTGAAGACAAATGACTACGCAGGGGTTTAGGTGGCTGACTCAGGGCACTTCTGTTTGAAAGTGTGGGATCTCTATCAAAATCTCAGCTGTGTTGCTCAGAATCTATTTTTGACTAATCAGTCAAATATTGGCCCTTCGATATTGTGGTAAGAAAGGCATGCACACAGCCCAGCAGATTTCACAGCATTCCCACAGGTAGGATTCAAGGCTATTCTACATCTACACGTATTGGTAGAGATAATTGATACAAATACATGTGCTTATGCTTTCCCACACATAGACATAAGAATCATTGGCCAACACTGGATTTGTCTCCACTAAGTACTCAGGTTCATGTGATCACAACCCCATTTTGAATATGGAAGAACATAAATGGAAATTAATCCAATAACATTTCATCATTAAATAACACTTTTCCCAGAGAACCACAGAGCAAGTTCTAGTTTAGCCGTGTGCTTCCAAGGGAAAAATAACCTGTTCCTTACAAGAGAAGCTTCTCTTTCTTCCTTTGCTCAGAGGAAATAGAGTATAGAGAGGGCTAGAAAGTCCTGCTAATACTTTACTGCTGGGAAGAGAGATCGGGACATTACACATCCTGAGCTCTCTCCAACGTATTTTCCACGGTGGTATAGCCCTTGAAAAACTTCAGCACACCGGGGAGCAAAGATGGGGCCGCAGCAGGGACATGCAGAGACCTGTGCTACTTTCCTTGCCCCTTCTTCTTGTGGCTTGCCCTCAACTTGAGAAATGTTTTTCAAGCTTGATATGTGCCTGTATGACAGGGGATGAAAATAATTCCATCACAAGCATTATGAATTCCCTTGTAACAAAAAATAATCCTGCAAAATTCTTTTGGCATTAATGTAGATTTCATATGTACTAAAAAATTTACTCCAGAATTTAGATATTTAATAACAGTCAGTACTAACCAGACCACTATTTTAGAGTTATTTTCATGTATTTTAACAGACCACTTCCCACTGAGCACCTGAAGCAAAATCTCAGATCAGTTCAATGCTAGGATAATTAGCTGAACATTTCTAAATACTCATCAATCAACCATAATAAATCCTGAGTATTCTGCTCAATGTTGAACTCAAACACATTTCATTCCCGCTACTTGGTCCTTGCATCTTCTCAGAGCACTCAGCTGCACTGTACTCAGCTGCTTCAAGGCAAAAAGTCAGCATTAAGACTTACATAATACGTTACGGAAAGATCATCAGCCCAACTTTAAAATCAGCCCATTTGATGTAGGTGAAATCCAACAAGAAATGACAATAGCGTTCAAGGTCACACTGAATAAACTTACAAACTGTTGGGGAGGCTTTGCATTGTTTTATAAAACAAAATTGCAACTTCTCTATATTACATGTCTCTTGAAACTAAACATAGCTTGAAATACCAATTCACACTGTGTTTTTGAACTGTTTCCCCAGGGTTGTCTGCTTTCTACATAGAGACAGGGCAAGCATTCAAGCTGTGGGAGGTGCAATATCAGAGAAGAAAAAGCTGAGACATATTTATTGCAGCATGTTAGGATCAAACTATAATTTTGTAATTATTGTGTGAACTGTATTCGCAAGCAAGCTATTTACTGTCATTGCTTCGATTTGGCACACAAACACAACATGCACAAAATCTGCTGTTGTCTCCTGTACTGACTTAGCGATTCCTATCTTAAAGATAAGGCTTCTGAGTTAAAAGGAATATCTGCACTGGCAGCAGCAGGTAGGAAAGCAGAACACAATGCAAGTATACGGGAGAAGCATCTCGAGAGTACGACTACCCACCCAGGCTTGCAGACTTTACCGCAGTGGAAGGACATGGAGGTGACTCCGATTTAGGAGCCTTCACGGTCACGCTGTCTGACCGTACACCTCTTTAGTGTAACGTGCTTTTTTAATTTACTTTGTGGGGATGAAAATACCTCCTGAAAAGCAATTAAACTGCTGAATGTTTACTGTAGCTAGACTAGTAGATGGCACAAAAGGCTTATTCTACCAGAATAAGATACTGGACAACAATAAGGGAGGAATTCAAAGATAAAATGAACTAAAAGATAATATTTCTGATTAAACTTCTTCTAAAAGAAGACTAAGTCTTGAATATTACAAGTCCCACGTTTGCATAGCAAAATCATGTTTACTTTCCTAAATTGTGTCTATGCAATGCAGACTTGAGTATAAATTTTCCTGGTTCATATCTTTAATACCTACTGGTGTGTGCAAATACGTAGATCTGAACACTTTAAATGGAAGCCAGGACAGGGAGAAAGCATGGTTTAATACTTTGGGAACGTGAATCCAGATAAGTGTTTTTATTCATAGACTGGCCATGCACTTTGTACATGCCCTTGGACATTAATTCTACCTTGCTTCTCAATTTAAAAATGAAAAGTGCTCCCTTTTTAAAAATGAAAAGTTCTGGGAATGACATGAATATAAATTGCAAGCAGACTGAGAAGGGCTCAGCAATGAGAGCTATTATCAAGAGACGGAGAGATGAGACCATTGGGCAAGTCAGCATACAAAGTTGGACAAAACAAGAGTGGTTTTCCCAAAGCCTATTTCAAAGATCTGGAGGTTTAGTTCCCTCTAATATATAATCAGAGAAAAGTGTCTAAACAGTGAGCAAACAAAGTCAAGCTCAGCTTTGCCTTATGGCTATGATGCACAACTATCACCCGTTAGGTAAGCAGATGTGCTACTACATGGTGGATAAGAAGAGGTTGATAGGGTAGGGAGTGAAAACTGCCTCTCGGTGTTAGAGTGAGAGCTCCCAAGAGAGACCGTATAAGAGTAGCTGTGCATTTGAAGGGGTCAGAGACAAAAAATGCTGCTCACGAGGACAGCAGAAATTTCTAATAGAAAATGGCAATCAAATGGCAGCCAAAGCTCCTTTGATACAAGTGGATAAAACTCTTCATAGAATAAGAGCTGCCACCTTCTCTAAACTTTCACTCATTTTTCATAGCAAATTCAGTCTGAAGGATTTTCCTGTGACTCGTAAGCATCTAGAGACAAGTGTTTCAATTCTAGCATCTAGACCTAACTAGAACCACCTCAAAAGTGTCAAAACACCACAAGGAAGGCAGTTCTCCCAGTAAGTCAGACAGTTAATCAAGCAGCATGGCCTTACGAGATTCCCAAAATGAGCACATCAAAAAGCTTATCTGAACGACTCATCAAAGCTCCCAAGTAAAACTGTGGAAGAGTATAATCTGAAGTGAAGTATCACTGCATTGCAAATGCTGTCATGCTTCTGACAGCTGCTGAGATAGATTCAAGCTCTGCAACCATCGCTTTTGTATTTCTGTCCTGGTTTTAGTAGAGCATTCTCATTTATTATCCACCTGACCGCAGCAGCTAATAACAGGCCAGGTCAAACCTCACTGATTTTCATTTGAAAAACTTCACACTGATTTTAAGAGTCTTTGGACCAGATCTGATGCACAAGTCAAATATTTGCATAACTACGGACTATTTTTTCCCCAGAAAAATTCCATGATGGATTTTTATGATACATTAAGAAAGATGGAGAGATAAGACCACTGTGATATCAAAGCAGTAGATTTTTTTCTCTTTGCCACTTCTTTTATCTAGGTTTTCTTTTGTATAGCAAGTGTCCGAGACAACAAATGCTGAGTCAATACTTCTGCGATTAGATTAATATGTAACACAATTAATGAAATTTGTAGTTAAGCTGAAGTTTTGTTTTGCTGGATTTTGTTTTTGGCAGCTTGAACTGCCTAAAATCCTAATTCAATTGCAATCTACTCACAGAGCACAGCTGTTTTGCTTGGCTAAACTTTTCTCGTCACTTAATACGATACTTTTTTATTTAACTTTCAGTTCTGCCTAGGAGCCCCAGTGGGTCTTTTAAAACAGAAGATTATTATTAGAAATTAATTAAGTATTCTTTTCAATTCTGTCTCCTGAGAGTAACTAGGCATTACTGCTGATCTCCTCTGCATTAAGACATTACTGATTGTCATTCGTACAATGACAGTGCGGATGTCTCATCTGGAAGATACATAACTCCATAAATACGGAAGATTTTAAAGACATTTAATACAAAATATAATAAATCAGTATAAATATTAGACATATAATTGCAATGTCAAACATAGCACAGGCATGTAACACTAGAATAAAAATAAACACACATTCCAAAGACAAAAAAAATCTCATTGCAATTATAGGACCCCAATGGATTACATTTAGTTCCTATTTTAGCACATTGTAAACCCTGACTAAACAATTCTAAGAGTATAAAATGCAATTAAAGAAAAGGCAGTTGATTTGATGGGTTGGTTTTTTTAAGTGACCAGTGTCTACAAAGTGTTTGTTGTCACTGCCCCACCTTCCATTGCACATGACTACGAGAAGCACAGACTAAGGCTCCCACCTCTGATGGTGGGCTCAGTTGGCACTACCTGGCTTTTTCCAAGTGAACCAAACCCAATAAGCACCAATATCGTGATGTAGTTTTTGATCTGAGGCCTTGAATATTAATGCATTACTCACAGAATTAGCTATGCATTTAACACGGCACTTCATGCTTGAGATGGCAGTCGGTCTTTTTAATTTTCACTAAACTCAGGGGTATATGTGTGACTAACTGCTGCCATACTCTAACCAGGAAGGGATGTGAAGAGAAGAATGCCACCATGGATCAACAGAACAACAATCAATCAAATTTAATAATAATGTGGAATTCAACTTACTTTTTTGGTCTGTAGTCAGGGATGGACCTGTCCAGTGATATCCTGTCACTGAGTTGGGCATTGTAACCATACTCTTCATACTTAGTCTCTGATTCATGGCTATCATCTCTCAGGGTAGCAGCCATTCCCCCCTGGCCCAAGCCTCCTGGACCTTCAACTAATCCCATGGGCTTTGCGAGACCTAAATGAAAAAGACAAAAAAAAAATCAATTATTAATACAAAGAAAACGGATCTAACTTCTTCTGTGACCACAGAATGTTTTTAGATAAACAAGATCTGAACTCCCATGAAACTCAGCTCTGAACCCCCATGGCTCTGTGGAAATTATCTTCAGCTTTTCAAACTAGAGTCCATATCAACACATCTCGTAGTATCAGTGCATAACTATTAATGAGCAAACTATAAAGAATCAATTAGCAGCTTTCACGATTTCTCCTTTTTCCTGTATAAATCCCTGGAAACAGGAATCTTGTTTCCAAACATTCCAAAATGCCTAATTATCCTTAAGATAATTAAGATAAATTTTCCTCATAAGAATTGGAGGCCAGGCCCTCTCCCAGTACAGCCCATTACAGATCCATTCACTGTAAGGGAGATATGTTGAATTTCTACCATATGTAGATCTGCCAGTTTAACTCCATATTAACGTCAGTTCTGGAATAAGTGATGGAGCTGAGGTACCTGCTCTGCGGCTCTAAGACCACCTGCAGCTCTTGAATGGTTCAGATTCCGTTCCCATGCTGGGAATACAGCTATGCAACTGGTCACCAGCTGCTGCTGGGTGGGAAATACCGGGTAAATCTAATTTCACTATGCGAGTCAATAGATGGGTCATTTGGGCTTAACTGCACACCTTGCCCAGCCTGTTCCCACAAAGATGTGCTAAAACTGTCAGGGAGCTGACAGCACCTCTCACCTGGGAATTACTCCAGATTTCCTCTGTCCCTCAGATCTCTGATGAATGAAATATGCGTATTATCTAAGATACTCAGCTCTATACAGCTTATAGGATCAGAAAGTTTGGACACACTTGAACTAAAACGATTAGCTCCACTTGGTTAGTGCTGAGATATTAGCCAGTCAACAATGCATTTATAAGTTTCATTCACCGGTATATTACTGGTCAACTCAAAAACACATGTAAAACAAAACTAAACCCACGTAAAAAATGCCCATATGATCACATTGCCAAGAACCTCTTCCATGGCAACAGGCATTTAACTTGGTGCTGAATTCTCATAAATAAGCTCTTCAAATATCCTGTGTTTAATATCAAAGCTTTTCTTTCCAAAAGTCTCACTATCGACAAGTCATTATAAGAGAAAAAGTTATTTATAATAGTCTTGGGGATACCATACAGAAATGTGCAAATATCCTCCAAATCATTTACAATGCAGAGCAAAATAATTAGTTTGACCTGCTCAACATTTTTCAAATTAAGACTTTTTCAAGAGGAAAATGTCATTATTTCAACTAAACAATTAAAGAGAAAGACAGAAAGAAACAGTCAACATTTGCTAGTAACAGACATGCAAGGCAGTACAAAAGCTGGGACTGGCTTCTCCAAGTCACAATAAGGTCTGGGACAGTTTAGCCCCTCATGCAGGAATTTCTCTTGCACTTCATTGTTAACACTGTCCTCACTTGTTATAGCTCCATCATCATCTCTGCTTAATTATAGGACAGAACAGGGAGACAGTGGTTCATTAGTGGTCTGAAAAAGTTAGCATTTTCTACTGTAGGTGCTTATGAGAAAATCCTGTGCTAAGGTTAAGTGCAACACTACAAATAGTCTGTCTGAATATAAAAGGACTGAGTACCTGCAGTACTCGGGAATTTTGGTACTGAATTTCAGACATTGCTTACAAAAATACACACCTCCTACTGCAATCAGTGATCCCAAGTCAGGACGGACCTCGTTTGTGTTTGTGTCTTTGATGTCTTCTTCGTGTTCCTCATCATCATGCACTGAAATGCTCAACTGTCTCAGAGTGAATCATGAGTCTTAGCAGGAGGAAGGAGGGCAGAAGAAGAAAAAAAGGGCACCCTATAGAAAAACATTCTTGGCATGGCCAAGCTTTTGAAAAATTCAGACAGCTCCAAGCATTCCAGCCTAGTGAGTTGTTGAAAAGAAGGGAAAACAAGAGGCTCGTGCAGCCGTGGTCTCATTATAGGGGTGTGTGTGGGAGGAGAGCTCCAGGTCTCACTAGCAAGGGAGGTCGAACAGAGACACGAGCAGAAACCCCACAGGCCACACACCCATCAGGGGAAAGTAGAAACATGAAGCTTCAAAACAGCATCTTTTTCTAGGGTATTGTATTACTGGGACACAAAACACTGACCTACTGGGATTGATACTGATGCTTAATCAATAATGAACTTCTTCAAAGCTGTAAGTGAAACAAAATGCTAGGAAAAATGAAAGGTATGCTCAAGGCAAGGGAACGTGGTATCAGTAGCCAGCTGTCTTCTTCAGTCAGTCACACTGTTGAATTGCTGCTTACTAAGAGACACAACTGAGCGTGCTGAGTCTGGACAGGACTTACGACACTGGTTGCCCTTCTCTAGTGCAGTCCTGACTGGTTCTATCTTATTACAAATATCAGGATGCCTACAGTTTGCTATTGATGTACAAACACACCGCCAGTTCCTACTCTGAATGACTAACATTAGTCCACCGTGATCTCTTGAAAAACCGTATTCTTGTCCCTAAAAACCGAACAAATTTACTTCATGCATCACAAACCACTCTATTGCTCACACTTCTTTGTAGAAATTTCTTTCTTTGTAGAAATGTACCTTATAAATCTTTCTTCCACTAAAACTGCTTCAAAAATGTCTGAGAACCTTCCATTCTTGCTTGCAGCAATCATCATAAAGCAACTGGGTTAGCATCAAGTGATAACCTGCAGCTGGTATTACACTGCTGCATTCTGCAGGGCCAGGGAGAAACTAGCACAAGGGAGGCTCACAATTAAGAATTGATATAATCATCTCTCCAAGCGGGTCATGCAAAGGAAGAAGCTGTAAGCAAAAAATGTATATCGTGATATTTGGAGTATTTAAGAAGGACTATTTGAATTTTCTAATGAAACAACTTTCTGTAAGAAAACTGGAGAGCGACACAGTCTGTTGAAACATGACTAAAACTCTTCAAGAGTTGTGTTACAGTTGATTTCAAATAACAGAAATTCTTTTACCTTACTAAATGAAGCACTTCAATATACATTAAATACTTCTGAAAATATTTTAGGGAGCTTCATTTTGAAGGAAATTGTAACATTTGTCCCTTTTGTCCCAATTTAGGATGAGAGGCTATTTGGCACTTTGACTAGCTTTAGTATTTAATATTACTTCCTTTGGAAAAATTCGAACAGAAGGGCCTAATGTTGCCATCCCTGGCCTGGCAACTAGTCCTTGCTTAAGTAATTACAGAAATTACATGTCTGAGACTCTAAATCTCTCCCCTCCCAAAAGGAAAACCACAGCAGCCTGATCTTCCTGCATGGTACAGTCTTAGACTGGGAAGACACTAATAGCAAGCAGTGATGCTGCATGCCTCTGCTTTACTTGCCCAATATACGGCATCTTAAAGGGGGGCTCAGTTTCAGAAAAAAGTCAGCAGTTCCCTCCAAAAAAAAACCAAACACAAGCAGGCCTTATGAAAAGGGAGTCAAATTAAGCACTTTAGAAGTTAACGAATCCAGAAAACTAGACACTTCATAAAGCCTATATCCCTGAAAGACTGCAACGTGGAAATTTATTTGCTGATCATTTGGAATCATCTGGGCTGGCTTCTGATGTTACATCAAAGCAAATTGAAGACGACTTCATTAAAGTTAACTGACCTGCTTTGATGAAAGGCACTCCAAGATGTGGTGTGCTCATTTGACTTTAAGCGACAATTTGATTCCAGTAGTTGAAAACTTTATTCTTTATACTATATGCTCTTGCAGTTTACAGAACAAAACAGTAGCATCCTTATGGCACAAGTAACAAGTAAGGGGAATGAAACTTTCAACCCACAGGAAGCATCAAGCACTTTGTTTGCAATTTTTCTTATGAGAGGATTAGTTAGATAGCCTTCCACCAAACCATGCATAACAACAATTATTTCACATACCTTTTTCCTAAATCTGATATTCTAGCTCTTCATGCTGATAATCTGCTCTTGTTCTAGGAAATAGTCATCATATGTCTGACTTTCTCTCAGAACGTATTGCTGTGAGGTTTTTTTCCCCATTCATTACCCAAATTGTCGTCTAGTCTGACTGACGTTATAGCAATGCAGTAAGATTGACCAATATGCAGCAGCAATTAAATAAATGATATCACATTGCTTCATTGTGCAAGAAAAGCACTGAAATGTCTCTAGAAGTTCTTAGGACCAATGAATATAGTATGTTTTATATATATGTTTGTGCGTGTGTTAAATTCAGCAATTACAGGCAATGTTCTTCAATGCTCAGTTGGCTAACTAGATACAATATAACTGTGTCTCACATAAGATAACATTTGCATAAAATTGCATAGCATTTTTCATCTCAAAGGATTACCTGTTGCTTCAGCAAATGTCTCCTTAACAGAGTGCTTTGCCCCATGACTACCTAAGTCAAGATCGTAACTCGCTAACCCCCAAATCCAGAGTTATCTGCATTGGTCAGCCTTTTGTGAAAAAAGAGAAAATACTCTACAGCAGTGCTTGCACAGGATGCGTAGGTGGGCTGCCAAAGATAGGGAGTGAGCAAAGAATAAGTCATTTGTGCCTGACGTCTTGGGTTTTTTCTGCTCAGCAAAAACCCAGGGACTGCCCATAGGAGAATTCATTCCCGTGGCTCTCGCCTACTGGAACAACAGGGAAAGGGATACGTTTCTGGAAATACTGCTGCTTGGCAGAGAAACAATTGCTATTGACTTTATACTCTGGGTGCTCAGGTCCTACAGAGATGGGGAGCAGTATAAAACCTAAAAAAGACAGATGGAGAAGTGCTTCTGATTCAACTTCCAGCATATATCTGGGTTTTAACCAAGGCAGATCAGATGAGAGAGCTTTTCTGTTTTCTTCTTTTACTGCTTGCTGCAGAATTCCAGATCCTCATCTTATATTTGAGTTGCCTACCTATGGCTCTAGCTAGCACCCATCTCCCCCTTTTTTCCATGGCTTGCGAAGCCATTGTGGGCAGGGTACGGCAGTATTGCTGATAGTGTAACCCCTGTGGCTCGTGTCAGAGCAAAGGATTGAAACCATGCTGCCAGCTCTGAAATGCTGATGGGCAGAGAGGGGAGAGAGGGAACAACAGTGGCAATGCCCAGTGAGCTGCTATTTTTAAAGCTGTCTTTTCTTTAATTTTTTAGACTAAAAAGATCTACAGCTCATACGCTGGGATCAGTCATACTCAGTTCAACACCGCAGATGACAATGAGGTCACAAATAATTAGTGTCTGTCACTCATTTCAAATTTATTGTTCTCACTGCAGAGATTTCTGCGTAAGAAAGAACTTGCTGGGAGAATGAAGAGAAAAATTAACCAGTCTTAGTTTCTTAACCAGATTAATTACTCCGCAGTATGCATAATTTTCCAGGAAGAAAAGAGACCTCCTATTTTTCACCATAAACCCTGTCACAATGGGAAAATTACTGAAGAGATTTATGTGAGAAACTATGGCAAAAGCAAGCTCAAACTACATCTGTGATTATTTTCATGTCTTTTTTTTTTTTTTTTTTTTATTTGCAACACAATTACAGGCAGCTGTAAATCAGGTTCAGCCGAGGTATTTAGACATAATTAACCTTTTGCCAATTCAAAATAAAAATAAGCAATGGAGAATAATTATACATCCATGTTCACAATAGCACAGGTCTGTTCTTAGCCTTTTCCTAGCCAACCTGCCACTTATGGCAAGGCCACCCACCTTCAGCAGCTGTGGCTTTGCTCCCACACCTCATCCCTCTTTCATCAAAAGTCTGCCCAGGTGGTACCAGGGATGCTGGGCACAATCACAAGGCCAGCTCCATCACCAATGCCACCAGATTTGGTAAGCACTGACAAAACTGCTGCAAAATCTCCGAAACGCCCTTGCTTACCCGTCTCAGTCTTGGGTTGAGAAGGGCACCAAAGCCAAACTTCTGAGCTTCATCTACATTTAGGCCATCTGCACTCTTGAATAACTACACAAAAGTACTCCGGCTCCTAGCACCTTAAAAGGAGGGAATAAAACATTTCCTTCTAAAACAACTGGCATAGTCACCCAGCAGTTTTACCTGCAACCCCTGAAACACTTCTCTCTCTTTTAAACAGGAAACATAAAACTCATCAGAAAAACAGTTGTTTCCTTCCTTTTCCCATTCCGATTTCTCAGTTGAAAACATCCCTGCATACCTTGTAAGGCAATAAAAATCTTTAGATCCTAGTTTAACCAAGGGGCAAAAAAAAAAAAGAAGAATTCAGGGGCAATAGCAACTCTACATAGATTGACAAAACTGACTTTTAGCATTTCCAGTTATATTTTTTGAAAGAAAAGAAAAGGGTTCATAGACTCTAGAATAGGTTCAGTAACATAGCTAAAACAAGACTCAGCTTACAACATTTTTTTAAGCTAGTTCTATATAAAACCACCCATTTGGAAGCAGGTATTAAATTAATTGCATCTAATGAATCAGCCCTAATGCTTCCATCTTGAATTACTGTATTGTGCTAATTTTGTAATCTTGTTTTGTTGCAACTAGAAACTTCAGATGAAGGTTACAGCTTCACTGACTGGCATATCCGTAGGCATAGAGGAAAAAATTGGTCTTCCTCCTTCAGAAGTTAACAGTGCGTGTTAGAGCGAAGCAGATGCACAAGAGAAGCAGCTGGTTGGAGGAGGAAGAAGAAAGAGCAATATGAGCGAGCTGTTCAACACTAAGCAAAAGGTCTCAGCTCACCAGTTGTCTTGCTGTTTATAGTTCCATTTTAGTGATCTCTAAAAATAACTAAGAGGAACGAGTTTTCTAAAATAACATGTTTACATCAGAGAGAGGCTCAATCGCATAAACAGTGCCTTGCCTCTCATACACACCTAGCACAGCCCAGGGATGCTCTGATCGGCTGCTCAGTTCAGTACGTTGCCCATACTGGGTGCTAGAGGAGACATCCTGGGGAGGCTAAGCAAGCCCCTATGGGGCACAGTTGCTAGAGCCGAGAGAAATTGAGCTGATGAGTCCCACCAGGCAGATGGTTTGACAAAGAAGGGACATGCAGAGACTTCAAAATGGCAGCAGTAACTACTTTTACAAAACATTTTGAAATCTCTGGATAAAAAGCACCCAAGTTATTTACTACATTCCAAAATAAGCTTTTGGGCTTGACATTCAGTATCAGAAAAAGATCTCTTTTTCAGAAGTAGACAAAACTCTTCTACCTTGGATACTTTAGCCATTGAGGTGCTCCAGGATCGTTTTAGCACTAGCTAAAGATAGCCAGTTTTTGCACTAGCTTGTATTGGTTCACATGTCCTTTCACTGGGCTACTGAACACAAAGCAACCCCCGCTATAAGAGAAGGTTACAGTATGTGGAGCTGTTTTGCAACTGTCACTGAAATATCGCAGTGCCTCCCAAACACCGGTGAGGTTGGACTCCCAATGCCCCTTGAGGTTGGAGGGAGTCATCCTGCCCACCTTTGGGCAGAAACGATCTGCTGAAAGGTTAAGGAACTCCCCACGATTGCACAAGATATGGTGGTGGAGCCAGAAATCAAACCCAGCGACTGCCTGAATTCTTGTCCTGTGTGATTAATTTGGGAATTAAAAAGCAGCCTCCCTCAGTTTCTAACACAGGCCCACTCTGGCCAAAGCTGAAGCATCTTCTGTCCAGTGATTCCCAGTGATGTCAGCAGGAGCTAACGGTGTGGGGTAGTATCATATGGCATCAAATGTAGAATGGTATTTCTCTCTTCTCCATCCTACGATACCACCCTGACTCTCCCAAAATGCTGAGCAACTTTCACAGCCTGTGCTTTCTTTTTCCTCCCATGCTGTATGCTTCATTTTTGCCAGAGGATCCCATGCAAATATTTGCCAAAATAGGTATCTGCCTCTTCCCTTGACTCCCATAAATACTGCACAAGAGTGGCTCTCTGCGATTATTGTCTTGCAGAATATAAAGAAATTGTTTTGTCCCACAGGCATAAATTTGCTGAATGCATTAGCAGCTCAGTGCACCAAAATTAAACCTGGAAAAGTAAAAGCATTTTACAGTTGCAAGCACAAGGATCAACAATATCCAGAAAAAAAAATCTTATTTGAAACTATTTCACTATTTGGCACTATTTCAGTCAGCTTTGCAAACAGTAGTATGCAGCATGAGGAGTCAGTAGTGACTGGTTCATGATTCAATCTAAATGTTAAACAGAGCCTGGCCCTTAATTTCTGCATATCCCAAGTTCCCATGTCCCAAAGCAGTTTCTCCTGCCACCACCCTGCAGTAAGTCTACATAATATATAAAATTTGCTGCCCAGGGAACTGATCTGAATTTTGTCCACATCAAAGATGCTTTCTTTCTGAGCTAGAAAGAATGCTGTATGTGGATGAGATTAGTTTTACATACAGAAACATTCACCAAATCACACTCCACAGAGACACAGAGGCTCCAACTCTCTGCAAACAGGAGGGCAACAAACAAAACCCCATCCAATTTAAATGACTCCAGCACTTCCATTTATCTTAAATCCAAAATACAGTCCTATTTTTTATAGTTGTAATCAAGTTTGCTGCATGCGTGCTTGAAAGATTTATGTCCCCTAGTATCCAGTATCAGTCCCAAGTATCTCTGAAGGTATACCAGAGAGAAGACAAACAGTATCCTGTGGCTGATGGTTTGAAAAGGAAAAAAAGTACAATAACTTGTAAAGCTGAAGCATTTAATGTGCAACCTTTTGGCTTTAGAAACTAGGTGGTGCAGTGTTTTTTTACCTTGACCTCACCTCCAGACCCTTCTCTCTGTTCAAGTGGGAGCCTGAGATAGTGTTTCTCAACCTTCATCCACAGATGACTGACAATCCTGTAAGACATTTATCTGTGAGAAGACTGCTGAACAGCGCTGAAGGGATGAAGTGATTTGGCAGCTCTGCCTGTCGGAGGGCTGTTCCTCTTCTGCCCACAGAAGCTAGTCAGGCAGACAGAGTGCAGAATCAGGAGCCTTAGAAATGATGTAGATTAGGACAAATTATCTGGCAAGAGGACTGACATCCAACCCTTTACGTGCTTTGCCCTATGTTTCTTCTCCTTTTTTAAAATGGGGACATTTCCTGGTTGCAGAGAAGCATTCTGAGGCACAGCCGATGAACAGCTGTCAAGTGCTCAAAGTACATTAGATGGAAAATGCCATCAAAATGTCCAAGGCTGTTATCAGCATCTTGGGCTAGAAGCTGACCCTTATTCCATCCTACACAGTCTGCCCCTACCATATTGATGTATTAAAGCCCTACCAGGACAGGATTTGGCCAGAACAGCTTTTTTTCTTAATGTTTTCATAACACGTAGTCTAGATTCAGGACACTATTGTAGCAGATACTGCATGAGCTCAAAAAGACAGTTTCTACCCCAAAGAGCTCACTATCAATGTTGAAGACAAGATAATCGGGGAAGAAGACAACATGGATCAGTAAGAGAGGCAGAGGCTGCCGTGCAACAGTGGCCTGCAGATTTCATCCTTGTCATAAAAGCAAGAAAACATGTTGTTTCATAGCCCCCTGGAGGATCTTCTTTTCCATCCCATCGAACAGATTCTATCCCAATGTGCCCCCCATACACTAGATGGCTGCTTGGGGATGAAAAGGAGAGGATTCCTACGGGAAAGTAACTTAGGGACAGGATTTATAGTCTTCTCCAAAATAACATGATCGAGATGTTTCTCTTTTGTAGAAAAGCTTGTAATAAAAGCTCCCTATTCATTCAGGTTATTTTGAGATGATGAAAGATGGCAGTTCTGATGTATGTAAGACAGGCTTCCCGCTGAGAAGGCTCAGCACAACTTCTCCTGTGTCTATAGAGGGACGGTGTCCACATGGAGATCTCTGCTAAAGCTGTTCTATGCCAAAAGCAAGATTCCTAGTGCATGAATTAAGACTTTGAAGAAGAGGAGAGGAGTATCTGAGGAAATACAAAGAAAAACACGTAATGGAGGGCCAGGTGTAGGAGACAAACGTAGTAGGAAAAACTGTGTTAATTGTCTTGGCACAATGTGGAGAACGACCAAGTCCATAAATGCATACAATAGGCCTGTTGGGGAAAAAAAGGAACATATGTCCTTGCAGAGCCATTTTCTCTCCCTGACCTACTATTCAAAGGTGTTTCACACATGTCACTTCTGGCTTCATCAGCCCTCTTAGAGGCCTAATTTTTTGTTCATTGGTTTAGCAGAAACAGTAGCATTGCGTAGGCTACTCCCTCTCTAGACACAAAATTCATTAGTGCTTTTTAATTGGAAGAAATACTGTGGTTTTATGTACAGATATCTAATATCAAAAGTAATTGCTTTTTTAGAATACTCATTTGGAGCTGGTTTCCCCTTGAGATGAGAAAATGTATTCTAATTACAACAGATAATTCAGGAGGAGATAAACAGATTGACGACTGGAAGGACCAAGAAATAGGAGCAACACAGACGACTGGAGATGAAGATAAAACCCCATTTGTGAGGTAGGACACTGATCCCAAGCCTATAGATAATAAGAGAGATGCCAGAGTTTTGTCGGAGCCTTGATACAAGCAAAATAAATTTCCTAAAGAGTCGGGATCCTTAAACAAGGGAGATCTATGTGATACATTTTTAAACTTAAATTTTGAGTAACAAAAAAAAAGAGCCTACCCCATATGCACAATCCTAAATTATATATGTGCGATTCTGATCTTTTTTAATTTTAATGGTCAAAAAGATCATTCACAGAGAAAGATCAGTTTGTTTTCTTTAAATAAAGAACAGATGCCAAGATTCTTCTAGAAGTTTTAAAATCCCAGCTGACTTGTGGCTTGTGCTGGTGAAACATATAAAATGGCTTTTTCTCTTCAGGGCTTTGGAGGAAAGCCAGAAAGCTCCTCTTCTGGTGATGGCAAAAATCTGGAGTTGGGAGAGGGGGAGCTGAAACGTTGGTGTAGCTGCCCGGCAGCCCACTGATACTAAAAGGAGACAAAATCTGAGTGTCATCAGTTTGGTATCTGGCCTCTGGCAGTAGCCGATACCTGAGGCCTCAGAGGAAACAAAACACAAATCATAAAGCACTTGGCCAATTAAACTCTGCACAGTCCCTGGAAGCTGAGTTCCCTTCTGAACCCCATAGGCAGGTAACTAAAGCCCTGAAGCATAATATTAGATTACCCTCATTATCTTAACTCAGACAGGTGGAAACAGGGTTTAAAACTACCCAGTGCTCTTTAAAAGCCAGGCCACTAATATTGGATGCAATGGCCTCCTGCAGCAATGAATTCTCTGGTACTGTCACGGTCAGAGTGTCACTGACTCACATGAAATGGATCATCTGTATCAATATATTAGATTTTCTTTATTTTTTCCAGGGAAACAGAGGTGAGAACTCCTGGGGAAAGTGATCGTTAAAATGATAACAGAGCCGTTCCAGAGAAAGGGAAAGGGAGTTCTCCATGAAAAGCTCCAAGGTGCAAGAGCTAAAACTTTGGGACTGTTTAATTAGATTCAGAGGAACAAGCTGCTCCAAGCCAAGTTAAAGGGCTTTCATTTCACAAATGAAGAAAAGATCTTTCGAAAAACAAGGAGTTTGCTTGTGTGAATCAGAGGTAGGGAAGGGAAGCAGCGGACCGTTGCAGGCAGGGAGTTCTGACCCAAGGTCTGACAGGACAGAGCCCATAGCTGAAAAGATGCTCTTGGATACAATGACATTTTCTTGCACCTATAGAGCTAACTGCTCGTCTCTAACCGTTAAAAATACCCCTTTGATTTCTGACACAGTTCCGGGTGAGAAATGCCTGACTGGCCTATTCTCAGACCAGCTCAACTACAGCAGTAAATCCCAGAGGGTTAGGTTCCATAAGGAAGAAATTATCTTTAAATACGAAGAATCTAAAAAAAGCATATCTATCTAATTTCAGGTCCTATGCAGGCTTGTACTACTCTGGACTCTATTGTGCTGATATTAAAGTCTAAACTAACCAAAGGCTGTATCACATCCGACATTGCCAAGCCTGCCAAATTACTTTCTTTCAGCCCAGGTTTCAGTCAGGCACCCTTGGGACTCCGCTCTGTCTCAGAGGGATTGTGCCCAAGACTAAGCAAGACTCTTCGCTCCCTGCTCAAGGGTGTTTGGTGAGCTCTCGACAAGGGCCAGACAAGCCCATCTCCTGCAGCATCATTTTGCAATCATGCTCCACATCATTTGCAGACATTCATATGCCTCCCTGCTCATTTACCTAAGCAGTCTGCTATTAAATTAAACTAACATAATCACACAGGCAGCTTTCCCAATAACGAAGTCGCATATAACACTTGCCATTTGTACGACTGAAAAGCTCCCGGTTGTTCAACCCATTTTACACAGCAGAGGATGACAGCGTTAAACCCAGCCGTAGTAGCTGCTGGAACGCAAAATCACATCATGCTTGAAAGTAGGATCTCGATTTTCCACAGCTGAAATTAGTCACCAAGTCCACATCTGGCAATGCAACTACAATAAAGAGACAACGTAACACCTACAGACCTGCTGGCTATGTCCACTGCTCTCCCTTCCATGCTCCAAGAATCACTGTCCGGTGTCTTTGCTGGCCATGAGAGAATCAAATGATCTGAAAAGGTCCCCAGTTTTGTCAGAGCAGTGCTGGTTCTCTATCTGCTGCCTCTCGAGCTTATCATCAGGCACTTCTCCTTGGGAATAGATGGTAGAAGAGATCAGCTGCCTTTGAGGACATGAGATTTCGAATACTTCCATCAGATCTCTTCAAGGGCCCACACCTGAAAATCAGTTAGTCTGGATATCAGTTTTGACAGGAGCCAGAGACAGCCTGGATTCTTCCATTTTCCTTTCAGTGTGATACTGCCTTATAGGCTCTTTAAAGGTGACATACTTTTGCATCATTACACAGCAATATTGATGGCTGGATACTCATTTTCCTGACAGACTGCCTATTTTACATCTGTAGATATGTGTATTTTTCTTGAATTGTGTTTGTGTGTTTCTTTTTCAGACACATCTTTGACACCTCTTGGGGAGTTTGGCTTGGAAATTTGGCTTCAGGTAGAACTTGCATCTCTGCTTTTCCTCCTCTTTCCTTGCTTCACTTCATTTTCATATCTCATGTCAACATACACTACAGCTGTGCCTTGCTTTGTCAATGCCAGGCTGCAGTGCCTCCTTCCATCAAACCTCTTAATACGCATACGATTTAATTTTCTACCAGCAGGACAAGTCAGTTCAAAACCAAATACAGGACACATTTGAAACAGCAAAAATACAGCCCAGAATCCAGCATCTGAACCAAAATGCTTACAAATCAGCAATTTATGGCAGTTTTGAAGCTACAGTAGTTGAAGAAAGTTACTATGCAGAGAGTCCTAATTGGTGAGATAAATTAGCAGCCACATTTATACCAGATCTATTAGAAGATGCACCAACTAAAGGTCTGATTCTCTCCTGCTTACAGAGGAGGAGTAGAAGCAGAAGTAGTCCACAGTGCTGAGAATCATACTTGGCTTTGAAGTGCCTTGCTATTGTTTAAGGAAATGTTGAGCCTGAATTTGGTTTTGGCTCTAGAGAGAAAAGTGTTCCCTCTTGAAAGTCATATTTAGAAATGAAAGACACAATGTTGCATGGATAGCTTATAACATACAATTAATCAGGGATTTATCAGGGAAAAATAAATAGAATTAGGTACTATATTCTCTGGAGGAAGTAAATCAAAGGATGAGATAGTTTTGCAAAAGAAAGGAGAAATGAGGATAAATAGCAATTGTCAATAAACTTGAGAAAATAAAGATGTAATGTTAGGGAAAAAATATTGGCACAATGTTTTATTTAAAAGCGGTAATAAAAACATTGCTTACTTTGATTTGTGCCCTTTCTGGTTTATTGTTGATATAAAGATAAATTGACTCAGACTTCCAGGAGCGGGAAAGCTACGATCCACTGTTACAGGCACTTCAAAAAACAGCACTGCTATAATACCTAATTCATTATTAACAAGATTGGCTTCATCGCATGTTGGTATTTTTATGAATTGACTGTGACCTACAGCTAGTTTAGGCCCTGAAAAACTCACTGCAAGACAAAGTGGGCTTTGTTTGACAAAGGGGGGGTGCATTTGGTAACAACGTGCTACTTGATCCACCTACAGAGCATGTTTAAAGCTATCACACACATAGAGAATTCAGATCACATATAAAGACAATGGCTGAGTTTTGGCAATTGTGGATCAGACTTCTCCCATTTACCTTCCTAATGCCACTGACTGCAATAGTGCTTACCTGGTTTCCACCAAGGTAACGTAAAAAGAAATTCAAGTTTTCAGAGACTCAATTTTTCTTCAAGCTTTCCTTTATTTTGTGCAGAAATTCCATAAAAGAATGAATGTTCCCGTCCCCCGATGTGTCTCAGGTTTGTACTTACGACTACGTTATGAGATGTTAAATTACACAGTAAAGAGAGAAATGAAGACAGTGATAGAAGGTGCCTTTATACAGCAGAAGCAGATCCTTCAGTGAAGATTCAGGTATGAATCAGAATTTGAATTTCAGAAAACTGAGTTCTGAGCTTTCAGCTTGGACTCATCACTCCTCAAGGATGCAAAGCAGAGGTGCCATCCGGTCATGCTTAAACTTCAGGTCAGACCCACGCTTCCCATAAGCAGAAAGACCTTTCCAGCACCAAATGGTCCCAGTGAAAGCCAATGCTGAGCCCCCTGGGCCGTGAAGGGTATCTGATGAGATAAGCAGCAGGCCATGCTTCACGCTGCCTAGCAAAGAGCAGCACAGGATCACTTCTCTGCTCCTTGCATAATTTAATTATTCAGTCACTACTGAAAGGCAATGAGACAAGCTAGTGGGACCCAAGTCTGCCATTTTAGGCAGCTGAAAATAAAAGAGGCTCTCCTGCAGTACTGGTGTAGTGTCAGGGAAATTTCATGCTGCTATAGTTATTAACTGAAGTAAGCAGCAAAGCAGAGGAAAAATGCTTGCGTTAACATATTGCCAATTAACAGAGCAAGCAGAGAAATTCAATATGAAGATCTGAGTCCGGTTGCTTTAACAGCCAAGAACTTGATTTTCATGTTTGTGTTTAAATGAGCAAAAATCCCATTTGTCACCAGTATGATTTTTAGCCTGATTTGCTAAGAAAAAACAGTTTGCAGGCTCATGCTGTCTGCATTTGTCTATCAGTCTGCTTCCCTCTCTCATACCCACCCCACACCTCTGCTCATTAGATTTTGAGGACTGTGTCTAATTTCAGCCAAAGTTTGGCAGACAGAGGTCTCCAAAAATTACATTTCTGCAAGTGTCACAGAAGTCGACATCTGGGAAGAAAGTGGCATTAAAATGTTCTTACTGAGAGAAGAGGTTCAGTGAAAGATCAAACACAAGGGAGCTGTTAGAGACCACCCAAGAATCCACCTCTGGGATACCAACCCCCAACAAAGTCAGCTTTCTTGGTTTTGCTGCTCAAGGAACTAAATTTTTAGGATTAATTGTGGTAATTACTGGATGTCTAGGTCTGTTGGATGTCTGCCTGTTATTTATATCATTGATTAAGAATATCACGAGGTAAGACGCTGCACAGACTAGTCTGGACTCAGACCTCCTCAGTTACATAGAGGACACAGATAAAGGGAGGGAAGGGAAAAGAGCAGAGAGATGAGCTGACGGCACAGCTAAAGGGCAAAGGAAAGGCACACCTGGAAATGAAGCCCTGGTCTCCTAAACCCGGGTTTTGTATTTTAGCAGCTCTAAATATTTTCTCAAATGCTAGAACTGAAGCTGCTCCTTTAGCCACCGGTTCCTGTTTCTGTGAGCTTACACACGCTTCTTGTCAGGTATTAGTGGCAATGATGTGAACCAGTTTAAGTGATAAAACAGCATGGTTTTTGGTCACAGATTAGGGGATTCCTAATGAAATAATGAGGTATGTCTGTGACCCCATTTAAAACCACTTTCCCTGTAAAGATACCATGTTAAAGAAAATTCATATGGAAATGCCTGACTCACTAAATTAGTACTTCTTCCCTTAGGAAGGGAGAGACACAGACTTAAAGGTGAGGCACCATGACAGCAGGACACACCACTCTATGCAACTCTGCCTGTTCCCCCTGGCATTTATTAAGAAGTTAATCCTTCTGATTGGTTATAGTAGGGGTGCTTTTCCCTCCCTACCTTTGAAAGGAATAGAGAGCAAGGTATGATCCCAAATCCACACAGCCTCATCAGCAGAGTATCAAACAAAACCTTTTTGGTTTGTTTTTAACAGGGAATTTGTCAGTTCAGTATTTATCAAAATACTTTTGAAAATAATCAACCTCTAGTTTCACAACCATATGCTGAGACATTCGTATCTAGCATAGAGAAGCCATTGGCATGCAATATCACCCATCAAACAGATTAAAGGTATCTTCTTCCAGTTCAGGGACAAAACCAAAAGATCATACGCTGACTTCTTTTTCTAAAATAAATTTCTATCCAGAAATATCCAGTTTTGTTTTCTGATAGTACAGTGCACAGAGGGTATCTCAGCCTACCATCAAACAGAGCATCGCAGAGCCATGTCTAATTGGTGTTGATCTTGCATCAGCTGTCCTGTCCTTTGGGCCCGATTCTGGTCTTGCTACTACAGTGCCATAAGCAGGCTAAGTAAGAGACAGCTTTCATTACTTGAAATTCTGGTCCAGAATAGTTATCAACAATCTACGGTAACATGAATTGTCAAACTGTGTTACAGGCTTTACCAGAATAACCTGTTGTACATTGTGCTGCAATGGGGAACTCCACCTCTCCTTAGGGCTATAGCGGTCCTAGCATGACTCATGCACGGACCCTGATTCCAAAGTATTTCACTGGTCTCATTCTTCCACAACCTCCACTGTGTCTCTAAGACAGCAGTATTTGTGCTCCAGCTTCTTGTCAGTATGATTAAAGGCTGAGAGATGCCTAAACAACAAGTCCTGCAACATATGCAAAAATGCCCTCTGCAACGATCAGCACCTTCTCGGAGGGCTGCATCACTCAGCCTGTGTCCATTGGCATGCTGGGCTGCACCATCCCAACCTCAAAGTTAGGCCATGTCTCTGTTCTCTCATGAATATTTCTCCTCCATTTCCGCATATCTTCTGTTCACTCTTCTCACTGTGCAAGGAAGACTTAAAAAAAATCTCACTTTGTGAACTTTTAAATGTGTGACAGAAAAAGGGAGACGAAGGATCCAGTTACTAGGCAGATCAGGTTCAGAATGAATGACAGAAGAAATTCTTAATTCCCTGACCTCATCTAAGAGGGCTCCCTGCAGCCTGGCTTAGGGTTTTGTAGGCCTGAAATGGGAACATAGCTGTGAGTATGGGAACCATACCAAGCTGACTCTTTCAGAAAACAGAAGGTTTTACATATAACCCCACTGGATACTAGCATTATAAAAGCCACTTCCGTTCCAGAATTAATTTTCTGTTGAATGAAAATGCATTGAGCCAGATGGATCTATTTCAGGAGGAGGATCAGGCTGGCACAAGTCTAAAATCAAAGATTATTGGGTTTGTGTATTCAAAGGTGGAGTAGCTGAGAGCAAAGAGTTCAGTGCAGGTGCTGACACGTTCAGGTCTACGCCTAGAGGAGTATCCCAGGAAGGATGTATCGAGTGAGTTTGCCAAATACTAAATTGAAGAAAGATGGGAAATTTCTAATTAATGCCTGCAAATCTTTTACCTTCTCCTTACAATACTAGTAGAGAATAAATACTATATAGTAGTGAATAAATAAATAAAGACATTCTTCAAGCGCTGAGAGCGCTACAACCTCTAGCAGATACAAAAGATCCTTAAAAAGTGGGAGAAAAGACTGGTCACCAGGAAGAAATACACAAGCAGGCTCCAGCGGAGCATTTGGCTGCCCACGTCCCTGCAATGGTGCTGGAAGTCAGAAGCCTAAATCTGCAGACTGGGGATTTTCCATGTGACACAAAAGTTACGTAACAGAACAACCAAAAAATGAACCAAAAAAATGTGGTTTCCAAACCCAAGGTTAACACAGGCTAACACCTAAACCACTCAACCACCCATTTTTCCAAGCCAAACCCACTCATTACTTGTGTAAGTTGTAAGCATCAACTATTTCAGCAGTTAGGCAGCTTAGTATTAGGTTGTTTAATAACTTGAACGTGATCAGCTCACTCTTACCTCATACTCCACTCCCATCTGTTACGTGGAGCCACCTGCAATCTATCATCATGTTTTAGGATTAACAGCTCTGTGCAGCAAAATCTGTTTTTCCTATTAGAGGTGTGAACAGTGCCTAGTCCCTGCTCAGCACCTCCAGTACAGCACTTGTAACACAGACAACACCAGAACACATAAGCCTCGTTGGCCAGCTGACACCAGCACAACGGGTATCAGCGTCTTTCATCAGCAGGATTGTGCTTGTGTAGTCACCAACGGGATTGCGTTATGCAGGTGCAAAATGGTGCACGTATCAGTAGCCTCATTGCACACATGGCTGGATGACTAGAAATCTGCCATACAAAGAATCTATAAAGCCACTGCAAATTTTAATCCCAAGGAAGACTAACCTTTGGGTTATACAATGCTATTTCAGTTGGGGATATTTTTAGTCTTATCACTGCCTCCAGTTCAGTATGCACAGGAAAGAATACCACCAATCTTTTCTACAACACAAGGGCTTGCTTGCTTGAAAATGAGTTAATATAACAAAAAATACATTTTTATTTACAAAAGCTTCACATCCTAGAGGCAATGTGAGAGCTGTAGAAAAAATAAATTCAATTTCTAAAAGGGCAGTAAGGCCCCACTGCCAAATAAAATACAAAACCAGCATAAAGAATCCAAATGAAAAACAACCAATTAACCCTATCACCCCACCAAAAATGCCACAGAGACAAAATGAGAAGCAAACTTCTCCAGAATTGCAGGAGAGGTGGATACCCTCCAAGCCCTCATGGTGGATACCTTCCGAGAAAAATGAGCTCCTGTGCAACAAAGCCCCTTTTGTTTTGGGAATGGTAGGGCAATACCTTGGCTAGGATGCTAGTCTGGGCTGTGGGAAACAGGAATTGGAGACTGTGTGTGACCTTGCACAAGTTCCAGTTTCTGATGCATTCCAAAGTGCTCTAACGCATTGAGGATAACTTCTGGGTGCTAGCATCTGGGGTCCAAGCTTAGTGCTTGCAGTAAGGACCTGCTCTCCCTCCAGGGAGAGATCAAACCTTTGGCTGAGGCTCGGGGTGGGGCTAGCCAACACAGGATGCTGAAAAGGCAGGAATGAAAAGTCCCACCCTTGCTTTGAAGTCTGAAAACATTTGCCCACATAAGATCCACAGCTCTAAAGAATGCAGCAGAGGTCTTATTCTTCACCTAAAGGAAAGGGAAAGTTATATGGATCCTCCTTTTGTTTTTGTTTTTTTAAACAACATACTAGTGGTCAAAGCATTCAGCTAGGGTGCAGATAATCCATACACATTTAATTGCATCCGCACGCTAAAACTGCTTCTTCAATCAAATCTTCAGGAAAAGCCCAGTTTTGGATCCCAGTTAGACTCCATGAGTTAGGCACCAATTTTCCCAGCGCTGTCAAACTGTCAAAATTATCATAGGCAGAAGCAGATCGCAAAGGTCGAAAGCGAAGGGCTTCTACCATGCAGGCACTGGCTGAGGGATGGGGGAGCTGTGTCCATGGGAGCACAGGCAGCAGCTGAGGCATAGGGGGTTGTGTCCAGCAGCATACGTAACGGACGGGGTGTGGGAAGAGGCAGGTAGATAGTACTGTGCGGTGCTGTGGAAACGGATAAATCAATCACTGAACAAAGCTTGCTCAAATACCAGGAACAAGACAGCCACGATAAGGCTGCTAATCTGACCTCCTGATCTGTGGACTTCTTTTTGCAAAACGCAAACTGGAGCCGCACAGCACAAATGCAGAAGCAATCAAAGACCCCAGTATTAGGGGACAGAGGTAGAAACACAAAGCTCACCAGATCTGTACTAGAAAGGGGAATCACTCCAAAACCTTCAAGGAGGAAGGATCCTGTTCTCAACTGTACTGAAGTAGTACAGGGACACAGCATGAATTCATTCTTTATACTACATATACATCATCATAACTGGCCAATATACTGTTCATCCTATGGCAGAAGTACCTTCATTTGGCCAAATTTACTACTACAGCTGATAACTACTGGCTGTTGCTGATGCTTCTGGATCAATTTAGGCAACTGACTTCAACAGAACTAAGTGCATGGGTGAGCTGAGGAGAATTTGGATCATTGAGCAAGCTACCCCACCCAACCAGCAATATCTGTCACTGTCCACACAATGCACTGCTGACAGCAGAAGAGGGATTGGCAGGATCTGCGGTTTGCTTAGAAAGCAGTGTCGGATTTGTACCTGACTTAGATTCCTGACTAAACATGACTGCTGACTGTATCACAGACATGGGTTTTAACAGTTCTCCCCAGGAACAAAAACTGGTAACACACTGGTAATCCCACAGAGACCAGCTCTGTGCTTCCGGAGTCTGTGAAGTCTATGACAGAGGATGCCCCTCACAGGTATCTCTGCATAGTCTAACACAACCCTACATGAACCCCCGTAGGCAGTACTTGTGTTTCACAGTATCTGAATATTTAAAGAACTTCACAGAGAGAGACCTGGCAGGATCCATTTTCTTCCCTGATCAGTTTATCAGACATTAAAGCCTAGTTGGCAGACCTTTTATGCTGCTTGTACCAAGCGGCGATTCAAACGCAACTCTAGCAAACCAGGTTTGAGTCATGCCTTATAAAGTGTGTGAGACCCTTACACTAGTGAGCACTTACTCTCATGAGTACTCCAGTAAAGGCAACTGGATCACCTGTATAAGTAGCTCTGAAATGTAAGTAGAAGGTAGATAATTGAGTTCCACGGTTGCCTTTTGCCTACACAGGCTCAGATTTTCTCCTCTCCCTCCTGCTGCAGCTAATTGCCGGAAGAGGGGAAAGCAGTGGTTTGTACAGCCAAGGAATTCTCCTCCTGGAGCGGAGTCCAGTGGCACACAGATAACAAAGGCCTTACATCACCAGCTTCTTTCCACAGACATGTCTTGGCCTTGCAGAGAGGAAGGAGGCGTCAAGGATCTGTGGGGGATAGCATGGCTTTTGCCAGTGCTATACTATTTTACAGTGGCTATTCAGCCCAAGGGAGATACTGGCATTACAGCAGCAGCCTCTTAGGCATTTGCTCTAACATTTAACCCAGGAGGTTAAGATTGAAGCAAATGCACTAAAGAACCCCAAAGCCCAACATGTTCCTTTATATTTTAGGCATATTTCATCCACCGAGTTTGGGTTATTTAGATATGATTTCCAAATGATGCTGTGAAATAGGTAACCCTCTCCTGTAGTATTCTGGCACCAAATACCTCTGCCTGACAGAACCGTTTTTAAGTAGCAGTGCTTAGAAAAGCTGTTTCAAAAACCTTTTCCTTGGTTTAGTTTTCTTAATCATTGTCCATTCTCCCAGGATGACATGCAAATTACAGCTCAAGTATTAAAAGTATAAATCAGGCTGTGGTGGCAGGGCTTCTAGAGAACGGCTCCATAGGAGGTGGTGCAAGGCTTAAAATATTCAGAAATCTATATTCTCACCTTTTCTAAAAATGTTTTGCTCATTTACTTAGACAACTCTTCAGCCCCTGAGAAAACTAGGCATCCACACTGCTCATGATGACACAGCAGAATCAGTCTATTGTCTCCTCAGCTATCTACTCTGCAGCTGCCCTCGGACTCTCCTCCAAAGCCAGTGATCAAGGACATACTTGAAAAAAAAAAAAAAAAAATATATATATATTAGACCTTTTGCCTTTTGTCAGAGATTCCCAAAACTGGCCCTTTTCTACTGCATTGTTTCACTAAGGATACAGAACAATTCATGGTCCCAGGCTCATCCTTGGCTTAAGAGCAGATCCCTCAGAACAAGTCATCCAAGTAAAATAAAGGGAGAGGCAGGTAGCCACATCTGCTTCGCAAGACAGCTTTGCAAGACTAGGCAGAATGCACACAGAGTAGCTCAGCCTGATGGCAAAGAGCAAGCGGGTTTACTTTATCCTGAGGACACCCATTTCTTCCTCTTACTACAAGACCAACGAACTAGTCTATAGTCATTGAATTGAGCCCTCTCAACACCATTTCAGAAAGATGACATAAGAGGCATAAACAAACAAATATACACAATTATTCAGAAATGAAATGGCCTGAGAAATGCAGTAAGAGGGGTAGGAAACTGGTGGGAGAGCTCCTACTTTATCCTGAGGACACCCATTTCTTCCTCTTACTACAAGACCAACGAACTAGTCTATAGTCATTGAATTGAGCCCTCTCAACACCATTTCAGAAAGATGACATAAGAGGCATAAACAAACAAATATACACAATTATTCAGAAATGAAATGGCCTGAGAAATGCAGTAAGAGGGGTAGGAAACTGGTGGGAGAGCTCCTCTGGATGTCCCACTAGATTTCCCACAAAAAGTGCTGCTGCACTGCCTTTCCATGGACAGCAATGAGTCCAATTTAGCTAAACCAGGTGGAATAAAAAGCTAGTGCAAAGAACCACAGAAGCACAAGCCCGCTTCCCTCACCATGGGAGGAGAATGTCAAACAGAGGGGTAAGAAAGCAGAACTCAGCTCCAAAATACCCCTTCCCTGGATATCTACGGACTTGCACACACACGCACAGCTCACTCCATTTAGATCTACACCAGATCACAGGTGTAACATCACTTCAGCAAGCCAGCTGGTGAAGCTCAATTTGAAGAAAGGACCATTTTGCCACAAATAGTAATCCCATCCTCAATTCTCTTTGTTTTAGAGGACTTCTTGTTGATGCAAATGAAGGCCCCTTCCTGCTGCTTCAGAGTTCAAAAAATCAAGGCCAGAGAAGTCATACAGTCCATGCCACACTCTTGTATGCTACCGGTGCGGATGCTGTGGGCAATGAAAGAAGACACAACAGTTTTAGAAAAAGCAGACACAAGTCATATCCACATCCTATTAGCACTTGGCTGCTTTAGCTCTGTGCTCTCAGGAGAAGATGACTTTGGGTCAGTGGGAGGATCTCTATCTGGTTTTCATTCTCAGAAGCTAAAGTTCTCTTATTTCAGAGGACAGTTTTGATCAATAGGACTACGGCAAGGTTGGAAGCTGCTCTGCTGTCATTGGCTGTCTTGCTTCCTGTTATCCAGAACATCACAGGCTCTCTTTCTTTTCTTTTTTTTCCCCTTTCAGTTTGTTAGGTTAAAATAAGTGATGGAAATGACTACCAAGTGAAACCCCACAAATAATAACAATAATTAAAAAGTATGCCAAGTATACCGAGAAAGAGCGACTGAGTACCCATTAGTAAGGTTAGAAAGGGGCATTAATAAAAGGAAGATTTGTTAAACATGACTCATTTCTTTTCCTTCCTTTCATAAATCTTATTATTTCCTTGGAGAACAGCCATGCACTCAGTGGCTGGAACTGCATTCTTAAATAATGCTCTCGGTTTAACTACTACCTGCTTTTACTTACTTAAAAAAATCAAATAAACAAAAAACCCCTAAACTCAAAAAACAACCCGACCTCCAACCACCAAGGGTATTAAGTTAAAGCCAGGTTTTCTAATCCTCTAAACCTGTATGGTGGTTATAGATGTGCAACAACCACACTGCAGCTCTTCACTAGAAAGATGACAGATCCATATTTGCGTTTCCAACTCCAGCCACATCTACAAAGAAATGGAAAGAAACTGAACTGGAATACCTCCTAAAAGGCAACAAAACCAACATCAGTCAAAGATTTTCTTTTCACCTCTGTAAACGTAGCTTTTAATCCTATATAGTACAAATGACTCAAGTTCTACACAAATAAATGAGTCGATAAAACTACCATGATTTCTCTGTCAAAATAAGCTTTCTTCCCAGCTACAAATGCAAAAAGCAGAAACACTACACAAAAAAATAGTTACCAGTATATGAAACATAGAGTACAGGGAGAGACATCAAAATCACTGATGTGCTGTTGAAATGGAGATATATTTTTTGTATTTGCCAATATTTTGAGGAGTTGAATGCAGTTTTGCCCATTTTACAAGAGAGATTTACCCTCTTTTTTCTACCAAACCTTTAGCCCTTTTCTTCCTAAAATCCCTAAATAGAGTAATACTATTTTGAATATTATGTTATATTTTTATAGGGGTTATCCAAATATCGACTGATGATGTTTTCTTCCCTTATTTTGGGGAATAAAATCTTGGCCTTCCTGAAATCACTGATTATGAGTTTCCTCAGCTACATAAATCAAGACTAACATAGCTAAAGCCAATGTGAAGTGGAAATCAGTCTTTTGGACTTGACCATCACTTTGCAGTACTGAAGGTCAGGCCTGTAACAACGTTTACTTACCTAAGCTTGAGTAACTGATCCAGAACAATTGAAAATACTTGTTATATGCTGTGTGGTAAACAGATAAACTGCAGCCTAGCTTAAAAATAAAATAAAAAGGAAATGCAGTTGGTTATTTTTCACTCCTGCCTTCACTAGGCCCAACCTTGCATTTCTTAAAAAATTCCTCAAAATGAGACCACATGAAGACGCTTCTCACCAGTACAAGGAAAGCACACGACTTAGAGCAGTCCCCACAAATCAGTTGATACTTCTGGAGATAATTATGTGCTAATTTTGTCAGATGCATGTTAGCATCAGACCATAACCTAATTAAACAGAAAATAGTTGTAACATGAGAATCTGTATGCAGGTATGAGAAGGTGCAGCTTCATTAACGTAAGGCTGGCAGTCACACTTAATCTTCCCCCATGCACACGTGGCTTTACCTCTCTTCTCTGCAAAGGAATTACTCTTTAACTGAAAGTTGCCAGCCATAAAAGCTTCTTTTTGACAAATCTGATGCGGACACTCGCATGATTCATTTGCAGCCTGTTCCCAACCCTTACTTTCGATATGGAAATTTGGAACCATTTTCAAAAGCCTATGAGGAATCAACTGTCCTTTTAAAAATACTACTGTACCTTTTAAGTATGCAGATTGCCAGGCTGAATTTTAAATGCAATCACTTTGCTTCCAGTACTCTCTAAAAATCAGGAGTCACAGTCTGCATGAATCAGTCCTCTGCACCTAGGACCTGCTATTTCCATCATTTTAAGCCTGTGTGCTGCAATTACGTGAATTGTCCACTGTTTTTCCCCAGCCTCCTCCATGAAATGCATATGCAATATAAAACCCATTTATCATACTGGAAATTGCTATTGTATTTAATCTTCCCAAAGAGAGCAAAATCAAATTATGATGTGTAAAGAATGATAATCTGCCAAATTCAAGGGAATACTCCAAATTTATCCCTCCACGTCTGCAATAGAACAGGTCAAAGAGGTCTAATGTAGAAGACATGGGTAGGAAGACATGATGTGAGCATACATAATGAGAAGATGAAAACTCTCTTAATCTTTACAGATTGAATGAAATCTAATTACATGCTGTATTGATTGTTGTGTATTACTGCAAAGAGACAGTGAAAAGGGAAAAAGGCAATTACAGTGAAATTGTAGTCTGACCCTTCAATTGCTTTTGGTATGAAAGGTTATGCTGTAGTCGGGGCATCAAAAATTCTTTATCCTCTATGGTAAATCATTAGCAACAGATAGATGCAAAACTGATTAAGGGAAAAATTCAGTCAATTAAATCTTTTTTTATTTTTTCCCCTTTACAAAAAATAGAGGCAAAGGAAGAAAATACCAATGAGTTATCATTATGCCATTTCATGAATTGCTACCAAGTCTATCTGGCATTAGTTCTGTGTTGACTGACAATAAATCATATTCATCAATAGAAATATCATAGTAAAAATGAAAAAATAGATGAACTAGATCTAGAATAACTCAGCTTTTCAAAATAAATATTATACCCAAAGTCAAATATTAAGAGGTAATATAAAGTTTCACCAAGGGAATTCCACAGACAAGTTTCATTGCTTTTCTTTCCCTTTGCACGCTCCATCCATTTACTTCCACCAAAACCAGCAGCAACTGAGCGTAAAGAAAGCTTTCAAAAATACTATTTCTCTAAGTTGATAGAAAAGCAAAGCACGAGCCAAATGAAAACTATTGTTTGGGTGTATGTCTGCACGACTCTGCAGGCATCATGGCAATTCTCATTCACTCTATTCTAAAAATTCTTGTTCTGCCAAAGATAAGTGCAAGGACCAGCTTTCTACTGACTTTCACGCACGGTCCTCTGCGTTGTACACACACCTCTACAGGCATTGTATGCACAGTTTTTATTCAGACTGAAAAGTTAATGAGTTCTCTAGTGATCTGTTTAAGCTGCCTCCTGATATAGTTGTAAGCATTACTGCTTGTGTTTATTTTTCCTTGCAGAAGGTACACTTTCAAGTAACATTTCTTTGATTGCATGAAAACAAATAAGTGTGACAGAAACAAAATTCTGTGTGGCTGCAGCTGCAGGGCTGGTCTCTCACGGAAGTGTCTTTCCATTACACTGGATCTTCAAGAGTCCCTGGAAAATCCAGGTAAGGTCTTACCAGTTTAGGACTAATCTGAATAGAAGAGAAAAATTAAATAAAAGAACGCTGAGACTTTATTACCAAAAATATAGGATACTTAATAAGTGGCTCTAAATTTGCTGATCTCAAAACAGAAAGAACCAAGATTAGAAAATTGAAATACCGATCTGGACAGACCTACAGTAACAATAATATTGAGCTGGACTCAAACTCCTGGTGCTTGCAGTAGTTCTGGATATGCAAGGAATTCATATTCCTTATGAATAAAATCTGTCTACCCATGTCTGTCTCTCCCTATAAAAGTGACTTTGACCCACCTCATTAAAAGTAACATCCAAGAAGGCCTCAGATAGCTCTCTAACCTTGTGATAAAGCAATATACAGGATAACGTCTGAGAAACCTTGCTCGACACTAGGACGAAACTGCACAGCTCCAGAGCAGGCAGAGTGCTTGTGTAATACCAGTCTTTCCATGAGACACGGTAGCGCATTGTCACAGACTGGCTCCCTTGAATCTCAATGCTGTCAGAGCAGCACTATGCCCATTAACGGCATAAGTAACGAGTTGTATTAAAAACAGAATACCAGTGAGCTAAACCCAAACATAGATGCTTGATCCTGATTTCACTTACAGTGATGCAACTCTGATGATTTCAGTGGAGCACCTCCCGATTTTTTAGGACTTTTCAGTTTTGTTGCCACAGGATGGGGGGGGAGGGGGGGGGAAACCCAAGAAAGTGACAAAGTATCTTTTCATAATGATGATGAAATAATTAATCTGTGCTAATGTACCACTGTGTAATAAAAAACCCAACCGTGTCAGCGAGAAACTGAAGGGAAATGAATAGGAAATTTGAACAGCTCAGCTTGGAAAACTTTCTGTATTTTTCTGTGTAAGAACTTTCAAGAAGAAACTGCCTACGGTGTTTATCATGACCTGAAGAAGCAACGTAACATTTCAATTCAAGTAATTTCACTGTGAATTTCCATACCCAACAAACCAAATTAAAGAAGAAGAAAAAAGTCCCCCAAATAGAGGCATACTTTACAGAGAACTTCACGTTTACTGTGAAGCCACAGTCATTACGTGCAATGGTGCCTGCCCAGCACATTAAGGACTCCTGCTGATTCTCCAGGGGATGCTATACTGAGATGAATCTATAGCAGATAAAATCCTGCCCAAAGTCTCACCTATAAACACCAACAACAACAAATCAATTTGGGCCAAAAAACACATTCAGTTGAGCTACGATGGATATAGCCTGGGGACTAATCTAATTTAGTTTGGGAACTCTATGGCTTTGTTGAATTTGGGAGGAGGATTTCCCTCTTAAATCCTACATTCTTCAAAACTGCTCCAAAATACAGTCAGGAAACACAGCTGTTGACACTTTCCCTCTAATTCAAGAATGTGTATTTTTGTGACTAACACCCACACTTCACATTCCCCTTCTCTCTTCTCCGTTTTATACAGATGAGTGTGTAAGGGGATGCCTGTTCTGTAACACTTGCTGGCATAGACTGCATATTACCATAACAGCCTAACCTACCCAGATTTATAGAGTCATTCAGAAAGTAGTAATAGGAAATATACTTTATCCTAACCCTCCTATTTGTCTGCATTTTGAGACTACAGTAGCCTTTGTTAAATCACTGTTATGAGTAAGATTTTCACAAGCAGCCTAGAAGCATATTTGGTATACTTAAACATATTTACACTGGAAGTTTTATTTGGTGCTAGACACTAAATGTTACATTTATATTATAATTTCATGTAAAAGTTCACTCCTTCAGCCTCTTCTTATCCAAAGCACTGACGCATTTAATCACATACTTATTTCTTTGATGTTCCACATTTAGAACTTTACGAATCTATGCAAATAAAAATGCACTTGTTTTAAAGAATTAGTTTCTATATGAAACGTTAGTTGTCCTATAACAACTTTTATGGCTTCGCCTGTTCTAACTACCATGGAAGGGTTCTTTGCTTACCTACCAAGATTTTTCAAGGCTGGTGAATTAGAACAGAATGTCATAAAAAGAAGTGGTGGATGCTTCCCCTCCTCACCAAAGATAATACCAAATTTAAATGGCAAAGTCATTAAGGAAACATATAGGTGCTCTGTTTAAATAGACCATTAAAAGTACACAACGTAAGAACTCAGTAGAATGTTTTTAAACTAGTTCTGAGACCAAGTATATGACTTAGAGCTATAACCTAACAGTGCATTTGCTACACAAACACCTACCCATGCAGAGTTAATATATCCAGGCAAACTATAAAACCTGGAACAGTTTGTAGGGACTTCCACCAATCCTTAAACCCATGAACTCTGCAGCCTCCTTAACTTTGTACCTATTGAGGAAGTCCTGACTTTGGACCGAGAGTTGTCAGGGGAGGCGGGGGAGGCTCAACAAATCCCTCCAGCAAAACCCTGCAGC